>NW_009799179.1:4911275-5126449 GCF_000213175.1 Neurospora tetrasperma FGSC 2508
ACGAGTTTAGACAAACATGGACCACACGTAGGAATCCATCACGCTATACAGTTTCTTACCGAGGGCTTTATGCGGCTCAGACGGTCTTTCACGCGAGTGCCGCTGCCTGGTGTTGCAGACTCATCATTGTGTGGAAACCCAATGAAGAGTTGATGCATGCATCTAAGCAAGCCCCGACTCTCTTAATGCTAGATATCATCACAGTAAATACTTTCGTATAGCAATGTTTTACGAGGCCAATTTGATGTCCTGAAAAAAAGTTAAATTAGTGACAATTACATGTGAGAAGGGGTGAAATTACAAACATACCTGTTAAGATCGTGGCAACGCGCCGACGTGTCCTTGATTTTGCTCTCTTTTGACGACACATCGGCTACTTGAGCGTAGTTCTTGGTTTACAGGTTGTCTCTACCTGAACCCGACTCTCTCTCCAATGTTCTTGTATCCTCTGTTCTCATCGATTCCCGTCCATTTTGGCTATTGTCCGTTCGGTTGAGGACCAACATAGCGCTGCAGCAAGCCTTGCTATTCCAGTATGATTCCACCCGTCATTGGAAAACTCCAGCTGGCTGGATACTCCTTGGTGTTGTAGTTAGCGGGAATTTAGCAGCCATATGCCCAGGCTTCAAAGGGCATTTCCTTCCTCCCATCCCATTTTTCGCGCAAGACAAAGACGCATCGAGTTGTTTTATCCCGTCATCACTCGTCCCTGCCTACGGGGCTGCGGCTCCTACTCCGACCACCCCTATTGCGGTTGCCAGGACCGTTGCGTCCGCCGCCGCCACCACCACCACCTCCACCACGGCCGCCGCCGCCGCCGGTCTTGCCTGGGGGTGGTCGCACAAAGGCAAAGTCCACCTGAATGGTCTGGTCGAGGAGCTTCGTCTCGTGGGCACCGTCGATGGCGGCGCGCGCCTCCTCAAGCGTCGGATACTCAATCAATGCGTAGCCCTATTTGCGCATCACGGAACGACATGATTAGTGACTCTTTATTTTTATTCCGAAATCCTACGCCAATAGGTGATAGAAGATGGAGGCGCAGCCACAAACGAACCTTGACGTAACCGCTTCGCCTGTCCAAGTTGAGATGCAAATTCTTGATCTCGCCAAACTCGCCAAACTTGTCCTGGATGGCTTCCTCATCGGCCTCCTCGTGTACGTTGGTCACCATGACGATCCAGCCTTCGATGGAGCGCACGGCAGTCGCCTTGGTGTGGGTTTGCATGGCCGCGACCTTGGCGGAGTTGGCGTTGGCGCCGCCGGAGGCAGCAGCATCCTCCTGCTGAGGCGAGAGGGGCGCATTGTCGACTTCCATGTCGTCACCCATTTTAGCAGCTTCTACGTTCTCGGATTTGTTGAGTGCAGGAGGTCGTAGATAGTTTGATGTAGTACGTTTGGGATAAGCGCGCTGAAAGCTGAGTTATATGGTTGGAGTTGTAACGTCGGTGGGTGGGAGAAGTGTTTCGTTTGACGCGCTGAATGTAAAGTGGTTTCGATCTAATGGTGGATGCGCGTGCCTGGCGTAGGTACCTCAAGTCGTGAACTGGAACTGAAGTTCAGGCCGCGGGCCCTGCCGGTGGCAGCAAACTGTGTGTCGCTGCAGGTAGGCAGGCTTAGAGGTGGACAGCTGGCATCGGCCCGGCAGCAGCTTCTAGACGCCTGGCTCTTCGTGATCAGGAAAGGGGCTACGGACATAAACATAAACAGACAACAGCGAGCATGACTTTGGTGAAGCTGGCCATTTACGACATGCAACAATTTGACTCCAGTCATAACGGACTTGATGGGACCGTTTTCGCTATTGATTAATGCTCTCTTCAAAATGAAAGGCTACCAGACTACTTACAACCCATACAACTTTCCATGCCCCTGCTTTCTAAGCTCCTGAAACAGAGTCGATGGATGGTTCGCGGACAATACAAAGGTATACGCAATCGTTGCGGTTCATCGGGAAGACTTAAACCTCTTTTAAACCCCAAAACGGATTTGTCAATTCTATTCGTAATCCTGTAGCCTTCCTATAATCCCTACATCAAATAACTCGAACGATGCTCCCGAGTTGCGATCGATACGACCACGGGGAAAGTCATACAACAAAAATTATTCCTCATGAGAAAAAGACCTGACCAAATCCCATACCATAGCAAACCAACGGAAACGCTTTTGTAACAATCCCTTCGCCTTGCTCGACATTAAGACGGAGAAAAGCAAACCAATTGCTCAACGCCGAGAAATAAAAGCAGACCCATGCAATGTGCTCCGAAGAAAATGCTAACGCCCCTGACCAAACTCATCATCACCAGTGCCACCGTCTCGTCCGGGTTTATTCATCAAATCCATTCCATGAAGCTTCCCGATTGTTCTCAGTCGCGCCATTAACGCGAAGCAGATCACTCAAAATGGTGATATCAAGTTCGGAGTCATCCATCAGCTGACCGGCATTCTTCTGTCCCTCAAGAACATCATGCAGCTTGTACAACTGCCCGCTCTTTGTCTCAAGCTCGGCTTGCAGCTTCTTGATCTCTCCCATGATCCGCCTACGCTCGCGCTGTCCGGTAGACTTGTCCAGGCTAAAATAAAGCTCATTCATATGCTTCAGCTCCATCTGAAGATGCTCAATTTCATCGCTAATCTCCTTGATTAACACCGCAAGCGCATCACCTGGCGCCATGGCGGGACGCATGGTTGGCTCCTCCTCATAATTACCATGGTCATTAACTGCGCGGTCCGAGACAGGGACAGGTCTGTCCACGCGAACAGTCTTCTTCCCCTTTCTCATATCCTCAACAGTAATCGGAGCCTTGGTGGACGGGCTAACATGATGTCCGTTCGCCGCGATACGAACACAGACATTGCAGTTATCTGATTTGTGGTTGCAGATTTGATCCAGTACCCGGCGAGCCTCCTTGCTTAGCGCGGGAATCGAATGACCAAGGCTAGACTGTTTATCGGTCTGCGTGGTGATGGTGGGGTTGTCCGAGTTTCGCCGCACGCGAGATGCAGGTCGCGGAGTCTCCTGACCCTGAACACCCATCGACGAAGGCCGGCGGCTCTTGCTGGTAGTTGCAGTCTTGACAGACTCGTCTTCGCTGTGGTGACTGGCAACGCTGAAACGGCCAGTATCTTCGTCAAACCCAAACCGACTCGACTTCTTAAGGATACCGACCGGTTGGCTTTTAGACTGGACCGCATCACCTGTTTGAGACGGTTGTGTGGTATTATCATTTTCGATTTGTCGCTGCTGATCTTCGAGATCTCGGTAAGTTTGCCTCAATTTCGCAATCTCGTTATCCATGACGCTGGCAAAATCGGTCCCTTGGGTCAGGTTAAGTTCCGTTGTCGGGTCGTCGTCAACATTCATAGTACCGCTCTTGCCAGTCAGATCGTTCGCAGCATATCCAGTGCTAGTGCCATTTCTCGGCTCGATGATCCGAGTGACCTTTGTAGGCTTGCCCAAAAGTTCCCTTTGTGAGATCTCGTTGATCTGGGCTGTCAACTGTTTGACCTTCTTGATAGCTGCCTCCCGGCGCTCCAGCTTTTGACGGAGAGATGCCTCCTTATTCTTGAAGTCCTCCTCCAAGCGGACGCAGTCTTCGGTATTGTCGTTCATGGTCTTCAGGAACTCAGTGTTGTTCTTAGTGAGGAGTTGGTTGAGTCGAACCACCTTATGACGATCATCGATCCACTGGCCCTTCAGCTCCTCATACTCGGCGCGAAGCCGCTGGTTCTCTTCAAGGAGCTTCTGCTTCTCATATTCTAGCTCGAGATTCTGCTCTTTGAGCGCACGAATCCTGCTTTCTTTTGCGCTGCTTGAGCCATCTCTATCATCAGTCCTGGTCGCTTGATTTTGCAGCTTCTGCTTCAAACGTTCGATTTCGGCCTCCAGCTCAGCGTTGAGCTCAATGACTGCAGTGTTTGTTGTCAACCCCCCGATGTTGTCGATCATCTGGTCCCGAGTGTTGATTCCTCTCTTCAGATCGGCGATATGTTGATCCCTGGCGGCAATTTGCGCCTGAAGCTTCTTGGTCTCCTTGAAGTAGCTCTCATTGTTACGTTCCATGCTCGCATGGTCTTGAACAATAAGCTTCTTCTCCTCCAAGATAGCATCATACTTCTTGCGCAAAGAAGCAAGCTCCTCTTGGGTGGAAGCCAGGTCCTTTTGTGCTGATAGGTGCTCCCGTCGGAGTTTGTCGTACTTGTTGGAAATTTCTTGGTTCGCTTGCGAGAGAGCTTCGTTCTTCAGTTTAAGCTCTTCATTGGTAGTGCGCAGAGTGATGTTCTCATTTTGTAGGGCGTCCTTGTCTTTGCGGTACTGAAGGGTGAACTCAAGATCTTTTTGCGTAGACTCAAGCTCAGCCTGTAGTCGCTTCGCTCTTTCGCGAGCAAGTGACGCCTGATGCAAGGCTTCGTCACGTTCCGCCGCGAGTGCTGTGCTGTGGATGTCTTGTACTCCAACCTGCCTGCTGGCCTGATCGAGACGATTCTGTAGCTGAGCAATCTGAGTCTCAAGTTGGTACCCATTCGCCTGAGCATGTCGGCCAAAAGAACCATCGGAGTCTGATCCTATGGCACTGTCTGATGGTCTCCTAGTCTTGTAACGCTTAAGCTCAGACTGGAGCTGATTGACTTCTCGCTGAAGCTTCTCCGCTTCGCGCTGGAGCATGGCGTCATGATCATGGAGCTCGCGAACTTCCTCCTGGAGCTTATCCATGGAGACAAAGATTTGCTCATCCTCCTCAGGAATGCCGACAGCATTGATAGATTCGTGGTCGCCGGACTGACCGAGCCGTACGCCGTTCTTACCAGACTTGACGAAAACAGGGACACCATCCTTCATGGCATCAAATCTGAGGGCGCCTGATGTCCAGTCGGGCAGATGTCTGAAAGCCGGAAGAAAGAAAGATCGACCTTCAGTAAGGCCCGCATTAGTCTGATCCGCAGCAAGGTCCGAGTTCAGGAAGGCGTTGAGACTGGCATGTATAGGCCGGGATTGCTTCGGTGGTAGCGCGCTTTGGGCTAACTGGTTTTTGTTGGCTTCCTTCTCGGTACGAATCTTGGAAACGATATCCTGGAGAGAGCGCTTGGGGACTTCTGGTGAAGCAACTCTGTTTTCCATGTTGGCGTTGCTAAAACGAGAGCGACGAGCGCCCCGGCCAGGCGATCTGGACAGAATGGTTGAGCAGTCGGACTCGTTCTCAACTCGAGGCTGCATCTCCACACGGGTCTTCTTTTTAGGATCCAACCCGTAGTTGAGGAGGTGCTCCTCCGTTAGCTCGGTGATGGGGCGGACGTTCTCTTTGCGGTTCTTAACTTCGGGATATGGATTGTAGCCCATATTGGTATCGAAGTTCTGTGTTGTTGGGGCCGTGTCGTTAATTGGGCCGGTCCATTCAGGAAAGGCGCGGCCGATGGCCGAGGTGTTTAGCATGGTGGCCTGTTGCTGTTCTTGTTGCTGCCGTGAGCCGAAACGGCCGGAGCGAGTAGCGTGTCGCTTGGTAGGGAACCTGTAGTCCTCGCTGGCCTTGCGAGTGCCCTCGTCGTCGGGATTAAAGGAGAAGGCCGACAGGTTACGTGAGAGGTCCTCGGTGGTGGTGCTAACCGTGTCATGGTCGCCGGTGGATGAGGGCGGGGAGCCGAAAGGGTTGTTTTTGAGCCGTAGTTGGTACATCTCGCGTTTTAACCTAGAGATATGCTTCGGTTTGCTATTGTGGGATTTGGTATTTCTGTTGATGTCCATAGCAAGTTGGGAACCGAGGTCGGAGGGGCGCGTCGAGCGTGGTGTTGGCCAGCGTCCAGTCACGGTTGGTGGACGGATCCCTCTCTAGCCAACCCGGAATCAGGGCAGGCGCAAGCAGCGACAACACACCGGCAAGACTCTCGCCGCTCGAGCGCGTTGCGCTTTCTTTTCTGCGGGTCGCAAGTAGCCGCAATGGAAGGGGTATCCGTGAAAATGGTCGAGTCGAAAAGGAAGCACAGCGATCAGGAACGAGCGCTTGATAATTCAGCTGAAAACCGAGATCCTGTGCGCATGCTGAATCGGGGAGCGAAATCGAAATGCGGCGCGATTGATTGAAGTTGCGAGTTCCCAAAGAGCCCAACGTCAATGGTGTTGCACCTGCAGGGGACAGGGCCAAGCGGGTTTGGATGCGACTCGGTGGAAAGAAAACGGGATGTGTGGGTGCAAGTGGAAGTGGCAGGCTGGGAATTTGGAGAAAACGCGATCTGATGGAAACCAGAGCTCTCATTTGTCCATTTGCTGCTGCATTTGTTTACATCCACTATAAGGGAGCTTGAAAGTGGGGTAGCCACGGTCGGCGTGTTCCTTGTGGTGGACACCCAACTCGGAACCTGCTCCGTTCACTGCCCTCAACACTAGTGTACCGCTGTTAGCGCTTCCCCTATTATTGACTGGCTGGATCGCCTACCGTCTATCTGCTGGGTACCACTTGCAGCTCCTGGCTCATTGATGCAAAGGAAACCTCCGCTGCCTTCCCCAAATACATGATGATTCTACGTCGTGAATGCAGTTTGCACACTGAAGTATTTTGTATTAAATGAAGGCAAAAACCACCGAAATTCAAGAAGTCAGAGCATTGGAGACACCGTCTCTCTTGCATTTTCGTTTCCGCCCGCCTATCGGGCACCAAGCACGGCAGCAAGGAACCATCGGCATAACCCGCACAGCATTCAGGTCCATCCACGTCTCACCTCGTTCCCGTTTGAGGTGACCGAAGCAACCAAAGAGACGAGGTTCAAATTGCGATCGTTGCCAGCCACCTCACTTTGTGACAATCCCGCAGTTCTTGACCATGGTACGTTTCCTAGATGAATTTGGTCCATTGATGCTCCCTTACTTCCTTTGAGGCAGTCGTGGGATGGCCGATGTGCGGCATCATCAGACTTGACAGAGACAATCAAGCCGCCACCGCCCTAGGCAACTTGGAATTTTGACCCGTTCTTGGTACATGGTCTGTATTTCTAGGTTTGCCTATCAAATCAGTCACGCTGTTGTATATATGGGTGATAATCTTGAGCATCCCCAGCCATTCTTAGCGTGCAACACAAGTCAGTCGCACATTGACCGCTTGCAGACGCCTAATTATGGAAGTATTCGTGCATCGATCTCCAAATGTGCATCTTTGTTGCTTAGCGTTCCCCCGCAAGACGTCTGCTCTGAACCTCTCCAAGAGCCTTGGTGCCGCTCAGCACGGTGACGATGCCCACCACGCCAGCAACAGGAAGGATCTGGAACAGGTTCCAGCTGGTATAATACATGAAAAACACACCCTCCATGGCCACGATGGAGCCAAAGAAGGTAAGATGCGACAAGGGCGCGGCGCCGAGAGCCTTGGTCAGGTGGTTGAGGTTGGCGCCGAGCAAAAGCCACTGCCGAAGAAAAAAAATTGTTAGCACCAGCAACAACACCGCACGTGTTTACAGGTGGATAATGAATATAACAACTCACGCTGATGAAAAGGGCCGGAACTGTAGCAGCCACAGCAAGGGCGAAGAATAGCGAGATCACCTTGGGCGGGCTTTGCGGATCAGGGCGGAATATGTGGTGAATCTCAGGCTTCTTGCCGTAGCGGATAGGCGCTTCATACTTGGGCAGCGGGGTGTTGGGATCCGTCTGGATTTCGATATCAAAGACGGGGGTATTGACAGCGCGAGCTTCACCGAACGAACCGATGACCACGGAGGCCTTGAGGGGCTTGGGCGACAAGAGAAATTGAACAGGGAGATCCTTCTGGGACTGCATTGCGCCGAACTGTTAATTCCAAGCTCTCAACGATCCGATGTTGCCTTTCGTGGAGTAACTCACAATCTGTACCACCGCCTTGCCAGTATCCTTAACTGTCAAAGGAAAAGGGGCCTCAAGGCCAGTCTCCTGTTCTTTGATGGTCACAAAGGCCTGGTGAGGCCGCTTCGCCTTGCCATCTTCCTTCGCAGTCAAGATGACCTTGACAGTATCGGTGCTTCCAAGTCCAACGGGTTTCGTAAGAGGGGCCTTCTGACTGAACCTGCGCAAACGGGTGTTAGTAATTGAGGTCTGTGGGAGGGGCATATAATCCCATGGTCTTCGGGCGCGAACCTACTTCTCCTTGATAGCATCACTGCCTTTCTTGGCAGCAACCGAGATACTGGCGTCGTCGAAGCTCCAAGACGATGCTGCCTGTGCAGCGCCCGCCGCAAGCAGCAAGATTGCCTGAGTTAATCGCATCTTTCTTGATGTGTGCTAGGAGTTCTTTTGTCGAAACAGAGCACAGTTTTACGGCAGAAGCGCAATCGATTCGTAAATCCGTAGATGCGCCAGTGGTGAAACTTTGGGGCATTCAATGAACACGTTCAGCTTCCAGACGGCCAGAGCTCCCATCCATGCAAGGACGTACCGTATCCGCCAAGACAATTACGTGGAGGGTAATTACTTGATTCACGCCCGGGGTTCGCTCAAATACTCCCATCACTTACACATTCGATATGATCATACTTTCTTCTCAACTTCAAAACTCGTCGATACAGTCACTGTTACGGTGTATGTTTTCAAGGTAATTACTTTTTGTTCATGAAAATTCAGAGTATAATTGTAGAAACTCTAGCCGTTTAAACCTAACCAGCCCTCCCGTATCACTAGAGCTCGTCTTTCTCCATGCTCCCGCTGCCTTTCTCTTTCTGCGCAGCGCAGCTTTCCTGCGAAAGCACCCCATCGAGATCCATCCACTCAGCAACAAATGCCGTCATGATCTTAGCCCAGTCCCTCACAGTCGGCAGATCAAGATGTTCCCCATCATCATCCATAGTATGCCACACGGGCGGGAACGGCGTGGGTATGATATGCAACACCTTGACACCACGTTCCATGAACGGAACATGATCATCCTGTATATACCCCCTCGTAAACCGGTTATACGGCTTCTCGCTATCCGGTAAGAATGGCGAAGCGGGAGCCGTTTCCAAAATTCCCAGCTTTCGTAGCCTGGTCTCGATTTTGGCCAAGTCTCCGTACGCCCCGTGCGTGTCCCAGAAGTAGGACGGAATCCGGGGGTTGCCCGCTCCCAGGAGATCCAGGAGCACGAGCAGGCTGATGGACTCTAGCCGGTTAGAGTGGGTTGATGAGTCCTCGTATGGAGATGATTGCCAGGCTTCGGCCAGTGCTCTGCCGGGAAAAATAATATGTTTATTAGTACGGATTCCAATGATTTCATCATCAACACAGCAGAGGACGACATCCATCCCACTACAGGAGTAGTAACCACATACCTAGAGCCATAAGTCGAATCCGTATTCGTCCACCTCTCCCAAGCCTCCTCACCATCAAACAACACAATCTGCACTCCCTTCTCCTCCTCCTCTTCCCCGCCTTCCTCATCTTCCAACCCATCACCAGCATCCCGCTCCCCACCTCCCTCCCTCTTCTCCTTCGCGGCTATGACCTCCTCCCACCGTCTCCCCAACGCCCCATCCACCGCCCTCGCCACCGCCATCAAAATGGCACAAGGCGCCGCGCTATCCACAGCCCCAATAAACCCCTCCGGTCTAAACAGACTATCATAATGCGCCGCGAGCGTCAACCTCTTCACATTCCCGGCCTTTGCCCAAGGTGGGTCCCTTCGTAGAATCAAATTCGCAAACGGGATGAGCTGGGACCCTGTTGCGGGCGTCGTGGAGGTTGAATTCTGCCACTCGAGCGTCCAGTCAGGTAGTTGGGAAGAAAAGAAATCGACAAAGTGCTGCTGGACGAGGCGGGAGCCTTCGGTACCGGGGACGCGTGGGATTAAGATGGGGGCGAGGAGAGAGCTAGACCCGAAGCCATTGTGGATGTCGAAGTCGGAGGAGGGCCCAGAGGGTAGGTGTTGGAGGGTGCAAGTGGACAGAGGGGTGTAGGCGTGTACGCCCATGGTGATGGTGGTTGTGAGAAGGAGGGCGGAGAGGAGATGGCGTGAGAGTGAGGTTGAAGAGCGGTGCCACTGGGGGTTGTTCGGGTCAAGCCCAATGTGCCGTGCCATCGTCACCATCTCCCTAGTCGTTCCGGACGCGTTGCAACTTGAGTTGCGGTTGTGGTGCTGTTGACGAAACAAGTTGTCTTGAGAGTTTGTTTGGTTGGCCGGGTGACAGGTCGTCTAGTCCATGGTTGGTAATAATTCCGCAGGCCAATGTTTATCTCTAAATTCCCCCGGAAACTCAAATGCAAGAACTCAAACACCGGCGAACTATCCGGATGGTGCAATGGTCTGACTCCCACAACTTCATCCTACTGAATCAAGCGAGGTCTTTCCTGACATAGAAATGAGATCTAGACGCGCCGAAGAAAGGTGTTCTCGACGGACAGGGGTGGTCTAGTACCTGGTCCGAGTGTGCTCTCACTAACAGCCCCTAGAAGTGATGTGCGGGGAAAGGGGCCAGATCGCAGAATCCAAACATCTCGTTCAGTTGAATGGTACCATCCAGATCATGGAACTGAGGGACCACGTTCTGTTAGTGCGGCTTATGAACTCCTACTTCAACTTCTGACGTTTCCAAACGTAGAATCGAGTCAACGAAAGCGACTACATTTAGTGGAAGTCCTTCTTTCATGTATTGACCAACTTCATTAAAGAGCCATCTCGACTCTGTCATACTCATCCCTCATCCTTCATGAATCTATCCCGATTATTTGGGACATCCACACTGACAAACTCAACCAAAGAAAACTGTTCTGTCCACTGCTTTTCCAAAATGTGTTGCCCTTGATCCCGACGTTTCCACGCACTGGTTCCTGTTTTCGTTTTTCTTGATCTTTCCTGACATTAAACCCATAACCTTGAGGGTATCTGATATATATGTCGTGATACCGATGCATTCCGAGCTCTATATGCGAAAGGTAACGCTGCACACGCCAGTCTAGCCTTTTCGGCCGCTCTATGGTGTAATTCGATTCTAGTATCTCTAAGCTTCTATCCAAGCCAGATTCAAAATAGGTGCAAGAAAAGAACTTTCGGGTCTTTGCGTTGCTTTTGTGCTTACGCGCTATACTTAATCCTTCTTCGCTGGGCCCACGGGGACGGCGGCAGCAGCCTGCGCCGCGATCTCCCTGGCGATCTGTTTGTTGGCCATCTGCTTCTCGAGGGGGATGGTAAGGCAGTTGATGCCAAGGAAGTCGCAAATGCTCGTGGTGACCAACCAGGCCCAGCGAGAGTAGACGACGAAGGCAAACGCCAGGTAAGCCCACAGGTAAAGGTGCTCGAATTGCGCCGTGACAGCAGGAAGCCCGAAACGAGGGAGGTTTCCGATCAAGGCACCTCCGATCAAAGGCCAGAGCATGACGGTCCAGTAGGGAAAGGGCTGCTTAGTGAGATGAGCGAGAATCATCTTGGTGGTCATGCGGCCAAAGACGAAGCTCATGGTAACACAGAAAAGCACCAGGTGGTTCTCATCCATCAATGTCGAGTATGGGCTATAGAGCCAAGTGCCAACGCTGAGCGTGAAAACGACTATAGGGGTCCACTCGAGGAAGACCGGAAGAAGAGGCTCGTTGCGCGACAGGCGGGCATTGACTACGTTGATGATGCAAAACGGAATGTGGAAGAACATGGCGCCAATGAGGAAGTAGACCCAAATGTCCTGAAAGGAGGTGTCGCCCAGGTTCTCTTCGTTCAACCCGAGGAAGCTGAACAGGTGGAGGTTATCGGCTAGTCTTTCGGACCAGATTTCAGGGCCATACCACCCGCTGATCGCCATCAGCAAGCAGGCGATCAGGATTCCTTCTGTAGGTCCGTTGATGTATCCGAGGTAGAGGGTGTGGGTGTGATATGTTTCCCAGGTCGAGAACCACATGGGCAGACAGGGACATAGCGCGGTGAAGACACCGGCCTTGGTAGTACCCAGGCCCATGGCGGCAGTTTCGAGCAAGCTAGCGAGTGTGCAGTTGAGACTGTCGATGCCATGGTCGAAGAGCTCTCCGAGGCCGCTAGAGGTTCCGGTGCGTCTCGCCTGTTTGCCGTCAACATTGTCCATCGTCTGGTACGCGAAGAGGCCGAAAGCGAAACTGAAGTATAGCCATGAAGGACCCTACACGGTAAAATCATGTCATCGGTTAGCAACGAAACTGCTCTTGATGCCTTGGATAGTTTCGAGGGTCTTACCGGGCCAACCAGATCTGGCATGAATATCAATAAGAGGCCGACATTAGCCACAATAAAGGAGAACCCAATCAGGGTCACCATGTTGGGGGCAACCCATAGTGGCAGGAACTCGACGAAGGCATTCCACTACCGCCTCAATCTTAGCATTTGATGTCTTTCGCAATGTTCACAGGCCTGTCGAGACGGAGGGAGGCGCTCGCGTTGGGGCAAACATACGTAGGGCTTAAGAATGTAATTGGAGACGGGCGACTTGTCGACGGCCGAATATTTGTACGTCTTGAGGTGGATAAGCGCATCGTCCGAGACGCATTCGGCGGCGGCTTTCTCTGCAGATATCGAATCCTTCATGTCAGCAAGCTGGAGGTAACGACCGACTTGAATCCCCTGGTGGACGATGCGACGGAGATGGCAATAACATAGACCACGCAGTAAGTGGAAACTCAAAGTAGTAACCCGTCTGCGGTCACGGTCGTGGTGACATGTGCCCTGGAGAGTGGGTCTTGGGCAGATGGCATTCGCGCGGGCAACTTCGGGTGAAGGGCAGGCAACTGCCTCGCCTGGACAATGGCCGACGGGGGGCAGGTTGGTTGGCAGCAGGGCAGGTTTGTTAGGGGGCCAGGATTGTTACAGAAAAGGTAGCGCACTGTTACTTCTGAGCAAACTGGGAGTGGCCATTTTGCTCGATTCGCCTACCACGGCCAAAACAGCCAGGCAGACACAGGGTGGTCGGGTTGGTTTTTCGTAGTTCGTTTCCGCCGCCACTTGAGACCGAGTTATGCGGGAAACCGTGTCTGCAGTGGGTGGAAGATTGTTGCGGGTGACGAGAGGCGGAGTGCGAGAGCGCGGGGCGCGATGTTGAAAGGAGTTGTACCAGGAAGGAATTCAAGGCTGCCAGATCGACCCTTACAACTCTTTGCTTTTGGAGCAAGGCTACAAAATCCCGAGAGCAAAAAAAAAACCGGGGGGCAAGTTTGGCGGTGACAGCACTCCAAACACAAAAACATTGGTTACGTATTACTCAAGGGCCCAAAAGGGTGGTGGGCGAGCTTCTGACTCTGGGCGCCAAGGCTCTCTTCCACCCTCTCCTCAGTATAGCCTTGGCACGCCTAGGAGCCGCACTCACCACCCTTGAGTGAAGGAGGCGACGGAAGATATCGATCATGTATACTACAGTAAGCAATTATATTCCACCTTTGCGGTCTCCAATCCCTAGTGCGGTCCCACACAAACGAGTCGCAACCCGAAGCTTTACACTATATTCTTTTTTCTTTCTTTTTTTTTTTTTTCCCTCCACAATCTGCTTCCCTCAGAAGCCGACTGCTCGCTGGGACTCAGGTAGGTAGCCCAGGCTTCATCCGAATAAGTCTGTGCCGTGGAATCGTCGTAGAAGTCCCATCCCAGGCGTGGTTTGAAACGAAGCAAGACCAAGAGCAGGGCAGGCCCGGTCCTGCCAACTGCCTCTGCGAAAACGCAGTCCCTGAAGTGTACGCGCATGGCGGCTGGTCAGGATCTGCACCCCTTGTCCCAAAAGTTCGCTGGCGCGCCTGTTTACACTGACACGTGAAAACCCCCTGTCCATGAAGGTTGCTTGAAGCAGTCACCGCCTAATCTCTGTGTCCATTGACGATATGTGCTTGCATCTTCATCTACACTACCTAACAACCTGTTTCAGGTTGAGCGAACTTCTACCGAGTATACTATCAAGGTGTCTTTTACTCCACAACTGACATACAACTAGGTACAGCCCGAAGTACAGCTGGCATTATAGGAGAAATTCAGCTCGTCGGATAGTATAGCCTGAACCGCCGCAGAACACTGAGGGGGCCAAGCAATATCAGACAAGATAGGCGAAGTTGCACAAGATGATCCGATGCCAAATCCAGAAACCGTTAATCATGGTGTGACACAATAAACATTCCACAATTAGGCGTGTTAACCACAGTAGTCATGTACATAAAACTGAGAGAAACGCCCCGCAACCGCTTGACAAAATGATTTCCCCTTTCCATCCAAAAACTCGCAAGATGCCATAGAGCTCCAGAAACGCCTTAAAAAAAGGAAGGACTGTCCATGCGCTTGTTGAAATATTAGTGTGGTGTTGAGGATAGCGTGTGGTGGCTCCGTGAGGGCATATGATCGATGACATCCTCCACTGCTCCATATCCTGAAAGCTCCCTTTTGGCCTCAACGGACTCTGCTGCCGTCCATCGGGCAGCAAGTGATGGTCCGTCAGAAGGTCAATTCTTTAACATTTGATTCCCTCCCAAAAGCCCGACGCACATCCGGTATGATCGCAAACGTCAAAATAACGCTAGCCTAGAGCATGATGGCGAAACCAGCAAAGAGACTGCCGAAGATAAGGGTTGCGCTAATCGACTCCAGCATATGGGGAGCAGCGTTCTGTTTGTGGCCGCCATTGTTGCTCGAATCCGCAGCATCGCTGCTACCACCGGCAAGGCCGTTATAGACGCCGGTGCCTGTGCTGGAAGCGGTTGGGCTCGCGGTAGCAGAAGCAGTCGACGTCGTGGTCGCGTTGGATCTCTTGGGGTTCTTAGCACCGCATGGGTGGTCCTCGGCGCAGGCGGCCTGCGCAAGGTTGTCGCCCATGTTGTCGTGAATACATTCCTGAACCCACTCGACGCAGGTGTGGTAAGGAATTGTCAAAGTGTACTCAGTCAAATTGGGAGTCTGGCCGTTGCCGCAAACGCAGGCGTATTCAAGGGTGTCCTGATTCAGAAATTAGCAACTTTACAAGAGACAGGCCAGTCGGCTTCGAGGAGGGCTTTTTTATTCACATACAGCATCGCAAAGGTTTTTGTCGACAGGACCAAGATCCTCCTGCTGGCAAATAAGGGGGCAGCTGGCCAATTCGTTCAGGCACCAGTTTCCTGATTGTCCGGTTAGTCTGTGTTTACCAGTAACGCTCCGATGGACGACTTGATTGATACGTACGCTTTGTGCCAATGTCGATGTTGCTTGTGTTGACCCAGTAATCGGCGGAGACAAGGGTCAAGGAGCTGGCAAGAGCCAGGAGAGTAGTGCTGTAGGCAACCATTATGAAAGATTGGACTTCAATTATCGTGTACCGGTGGATTAGTGGATGGATTGATTATGTTCGTTCACTGTGTACAAACTAATGGTGAGTAATCATGCATCGCCATGGAACATCTTGGTGTAACAGAGAAAACTGGAGTTTGATGATGGCGTTGTCCGGGAGCTCTATGAGACGAATGGACATGCCATTCAGCACCGAAAACTCAAGGCAACTGCTCAGATCTAGAGGAAACCAAGGCTTACTTACAGAAAAGTCGGAATGTACGGGGGAGCACGCGCAACGACAACGACGGTGGAGTGAAATAACGGTATTTCGACGGTCCTGAACTGAACTTGAGGAGATGCGAACGGAAACGAGAGCAAGGGGTCAGGCAGGTGAAAAGACCAGAGCGAGTGACAGCACCACTTGAGGACTTTAAGAGATCAGGAGAATATCCTAGAAGCAGACGACAGTCCCAAGGGATCGGGAAGGAAGCGACCAGACTATGGGGGAGATGAGAGGAAATCACTGGGGCAGTGGAGATAGAGGAAGGAGCGGAGAGAAAGCGTGGAGGACGAGGAGGAAAGGGAAAAGGAGGCTAGGGTACCCTAGTAGGCCAAGCATCAAATTGAACTGACGGATTTTGATGGCAAGATGGTTCTGGATGGATCATCAACGCCCGTGGCTGCTCCCGAGGCCCAGAACCCACTATTCGAGCTCTAAATGCCGAACAGCTCACGTCCGTTGGTTAATAGGCTTAGATGGTTCCATCCCTGGAGTGTTGCATCGCGTCGACGGTAGCGAGCTTGCTGGGCAGGGATGAGCATGTCACCCTACTCCACAAGCTGGCCCGGACTTTCGCACCGCCCGGTTTGTCCAATCGCAGCCAGTCAATTCCGCCGCTCGGATGCTGGATACCCAATTCTCGCGTGATGGGGATGAACTTTTGATCGATAGCTTTGATGGATACGGGCTGCTGGAACCTTTACGGACGTCTTGTCACGTTCGGATGAACCTGGTGTTGATGGACACACTGTGTTCTTCCAGTTATATAGAGGCTGGCATGACTTGTTATAATTGTTTGACATGAGCATAGGCATCCGAGAGACTTGGGACGAACACCATGGGCGAGAGTAAGAAAACCCATGATATTGCCGTCTTAAATCTGCATTGCTATAAACCAAATGGTAATACAACTTACCCCGTCCAGATGCTTATCGTGTATTCATTTTTTTTTCATCTTTGAAATTACCGGGACCAGGGTAGCCAGCATTAACATCACGCATCCCCGTCCCGATAAGGTTTACGGCGATTGACACTTCCTTCTGGAGGTGCACAACTGCATCGACCGGCATGCACTGAGCGGCGGCCGGTTTACATGCTTGCATTTGCTAATGATTGCTGCTGTGCACTGTCGATCCGCAATAATTCTCCCGGATGAAACATCTCGGTCAACAAGCTCTTGACAACAACAACACCGAATTCCAGGCATAAAAACACAGCAACCGGAGCGGATACCCAATAACTATGCGGCATCACAATAGTAGTCCCAAACTTGAAAGTTTGTCTCTTCAACCTACACATGTCTTGTTGGCAACAATGGTCTGCCTGCGTCTTGATCGTCTCGTCCCCTGTGTACAAAGAATAGTAAAAGCGGCAAGCAACTGAACTCTGCTATCGCATCGGACGCAACTGGCCCGTTATGGGTAGGTTGCATTCCTGAATGCATACTGCATAGAGGTACCTCTATCTATATATACTTTTGTTAAGAGGGGAGGGAAGACCGACTGACTGCTCAGAGGCAACTACATATCATTCATACGAGATCATAACAGTTTGTCCGAGTGATCTGAGTGAACTGAACACTTGTGGACTGGAAACAAAACCCCGACCCGAACGGGGACAACACGGGGTTACCTTCAAGGACATCAAACCCCACGTCTCTCCCGACTGATACCTTTTTCACACGGCACACTCGGGACACCTGATTTGCAACTTGTATGTAAAGAAGCGCAGACCGACGGAACAGTTTTTGATGTGCACCTGACGGTAGGATTCCAACGGTTGTGCGTATCTGCATCGACCTCGTATTTGCTCTAGTGATGAGGCAACAAGTAATTCAATGGCGAAAGCGGAGAATGGCGGGGATCCCCATTCATAACGAATAGCCGCTCACAAACCACCTTTCCGCATTTTATCTCGTTTGGCCCTTCAACATTTGGTCATTCACCTTCCTTACTTTTTTGCTTTTGTTGAGGTGTTTTCGTATCGGTATTCCCGCCTGCATGTACATACATAGTACAGCCGACTCTCCACCGGAGCCCGAGAGGTCCGCCTCTGTTCAAAATACGGCAACGGCTGGATTTGCTGGGTCAGACAAGTCTCGGGGCTATTGAGACTTGATACTTCAACATTTCAATTGTAAAACTGGTCTGACTGCATACTGTATGACCCTCAGCAGTTCCTCCCCCACAGCCAAAAGTCATAGTCATTACTCCGCGCTATGAACAGTGCATTGGGAACGTGGGGGGAATGGACCTCTCGACTTGCATTTCATAATAAAGCAGCAGAACCTCGACTTAAATCGATGATCTACCCCATAATCCTATCCGTACTAAAATGCTATTCCACGTTTTAAGCACACCACTACACTATATCTTCTACCCATCCATGGGGTCGATCAGCAAGCAAGCAGGCAAAATGCGGCTGAGGATTGTTCTTCCTTGATTGCCCAAGTAGTGTACGCCCATGAGCCGGAAAACGTCTAGAACTTTGGATATGTCGGCTGAGACCAACGGTGAATCTGGATTTTGGGCAAAGCAAACTGGCCCAGAGCCGACTGCGACATTGGCCTACTGTGGATAGCTTCTCGGCGGATCGATAACCTGGGTTTAGAACGCGATATTGGGAGTGGTAGCTACATTGCAGGGAAAAGAGAAGAGGCCAAACCCATCTTCCATCATTTGACCCGGAATCACAGCGAACTCCAGAAACTCTGACTATCTCAAACGTCCCAAGGTCAAACAGAGCAATGCCGATCTTGAAGACCTATTGTATAAAACGTAGAACGGGTCCAGCCGCTTAGCATTGTTGCGACATGTCTCTCCACGCCCTAGTGTAGCGTCCAGTTCATCTGATTGTTTTGCTCACGAGAGTCTCGGTTCTCGGGCATCCCGTTCCCATCCAGCCAATAAGCCAAGGCGTCCGTGTCCCGTTCACTTCATCACCGTCATCATCGTCATCGTCGTCATCGTACCCAGGCCATTACCCATGATCTGGTCAGGAGTTATTCATATTACCATTGCCTCATCGTCGAAACTGGTAAAGTTCGTTCATCGTCTCTTGCGCATTTTCCTTTTTTTTCTTTTACCGTTGGTATCTTTACGAGAAGAGAAACTCCTTCAAAACAGGAGATCCAGAGAATTCTGGGTTGAGTAAAATGCAGCTGTTGTTTTTTATAAGGGGGTCAGTAACGTATCTCTAGAGCTCTGAGGCGAGTTGTTAAAGGAAGTCAGGTCATCTTGGAATGCGTACGTACTTTAAGAAATATTGTAGTCCGGCCCTCCTTTTTTCGAGAAACTTGGGCTGGAACCTGTGTAAGATGCTCTTGGGAGGTATTAGAGGTACAGCCGCCTCAAAGTTTGGAAAAGTCTGGACGAGACGTTTCCTGAGACTGTCGAACTCGGAATATCGTTTCCTTATGTTCATTCGCGAGCCCTACAAGAGAGAAGTTGCTGAAGGTTAGTCGACGTCTCCAACTCCAAGGTGCAAAAAAGTTACCAAGAAACTGTACGCACATTCAACGTCTCAACCTTGATATTCCAAACCACAAACGCCCCAATATTTGCCGTCCCCCCATTCACCAGTATGTAATCGACAATATCCACCTTCTTCGCCCAGCACGCCCGGTTGCGGTCCCGTCCATACACGTTCGCTCCGTCTGGCCCGTCATCGTGCTCATTATCCTGCAGCGTGATGGCTCCCGGTAGCAGATCGCTTTCCGCTGACACGCTTGACATCGTCCTTGCATGCCGCGTTCCCCCCTGGCTGTGCGTGGTGTGTCCGTGTGCCCAGTAGGGCGGCGAAGTCACTGATGGGGAGGTTACTAGCTCGGAGCTGGCATCATCTTGGGAAGAGCCGTCCGCGGAACTAGTGCCTAGGGCGTTGTCTGAGGAACATTCGTCGTCATTGTTGGAATATAATGGTTGCGCTTGCGGTGGGCACGCGCCGGTGGTTGGTTTCGTCGACGGTGTCGCGGGTCGTGGAGGTAGCTCGGTTCCGTTTTCTGTTACTTCTTCCCCTTCGGTTCTGCCGTTAAGAGCCAGCTCCCGCTGCTCCTCCTGCTGTGGTTCATGTTGTGGTTCCGTGTCTGACGCCATTCAAGCCATCATCCGCGCAGGGCAGTTGTATGAGGTGTGCTGGTGTTTCTTTGCGCCCAAGGTCGGTTGAATCAAGGGCGATCCTGGATGTTACTTGCTTTGAATGCGCCTGCGCTGGAACGACGTCGTCGAACCGAAGAGTGATGGAAGATTGCGGTAGGTCGTGAATCCCGAACGGTTCGTATTATCTCGATTGGGTTGGTATACTTGACAGCCTAAAGATAATCAGTAGCCGAGAGTACGAGGAGTATACGGTCGAGGATTAATCGGCAGTGAGTTCGGATGAGAGATTGAAGAGGCAAAGTAGATACGAAGTTGAATTGAATGCGATAATCAAGGCGAGAGAGCAGGATCAAGGACAGATTGCCGAACAGCAACAAGTTCCTGCCCGTCACCTCAATGTTCGTCATAACGCATCCCCACTAAAAAGAACGATAGCAGCTTATCTAGCACATCGGCCTCTGTGGCGGTAGCCAATCAGAAGCACCGGTTGCGTCTAGAAGAACGATAGATTCCTCGCCAACAGTGAACAAGCATTGTGTAAAAAAAGGACATGTCCATTCATCAATCGTTAAATCGTCATCTAGTACATACTTTATCCATCTGTACCTGCTTCACGTGTACTTTAGCTCAGGTGCATAACTGCCTAAAACCCAATCCAAGACTAACGAATAGTGAAAAGCACATCCAACCCAAAATTAATCATAGCATTACACCCACTACATCCCGTCCCATGTCATCATTTCCTATCCTCATCGTCGACCATTCCTTTTCAAACTAAGCAACCGTCTAAGCCCTCCACCACCACTAGTGATAGGCTTCTCCTCCATCCCCATCACCATTCCCATCTCCATCCCCATCTCCTCCCGCTGCCTAGACTCTAACGTCTGCACCTGCCCCGGGCTCGACGTACGCTCCTCCCCAACCATCGCATTCATCTCCGGATCGTGATCGTGGTCATGATCCTCGCCCTCATACTCATACGATAATTTGGGCACCAGCAGGCGGTACGGCACCGTGCTGCCTCCCGGATCGCACGGGCTGATCTCCACGTTGAGGGTGACTTCCAGTGCGCCGTCGGCCATGATTCGAGGTATGGCGTCTCCGCGCTTTATGGTTCTTGTGTCACCGCCTGTTGTTCTGGAACGGAACATACTGCCGCCACTACGAGGTGAGGGTTGAGAAGGTGCAAAGTCCCGTTCTGGCAAGGAGGCGGATGTTGCTTGGGACTGGAATATGCCCATGCCCATGCCCGTGGGACCACTCCGGCCGGTGTTACTGAAACCGGTTATTGGTGAAGAGGGGTACTCGCCACCGGTACTAACTCCACGATTATGATCAGAGACCGGTTTGGCCGTAAAGTAACTCTCGTCACCGGCAACAAACTCGTCACCACCAATACCAGCGGGCACGGGGGGAGTAGGATGGTATTCACCCCCTCCACCGCGCAAGCCCACACGAGCAGACATGCCATCGCGAATGCCACCGCGGATCTTAGGGATGTTATACTCATCCCCAACATGGGCATAGTCATCGTAAACAGCCTGTTCAGCGTCCGATTCCGGAACCCAAGTCCCGTCAATGCCCTCATCACCCACACGCGGCCGCTGGGAGCTGATGCTGTTACGACGGCGGAAGAAGTCGCCGACTTTACCGCTTATGGAGGAGCCCGAGAGCGTCCTCTTCAACAATCCGGGGGGCTTTCCTGTTGCCGCTGGGCTTCCGCGGCCTCCGGGGACGACTTGATCAGCGCTTGCGCTTGGTCCGCGGCGGGAGAGAGTGCGGAGCAACGCGTTGGAGATGGGCGGGCGGGTTCGGTCGCGCACGCTGTCGGGGCCGCGGTATGTGGGGCCGGATTGGCTTCGTGTTTTGGAAAGTGAGAGGCGACGTAACAGGCTGGGTCCGTTGGGAGGTAGTCCGTAGGCGTTGATGCCAATTACGGACTGGCCGGGTGTGGAGTCTGGTGTGTTCCCGGGGTTATACAGCCGAATTGAGCACCAGTTGCGGTGTGGAAGCAGGTGCTTGTTGTTACGTGGCTTGCCATCGACACCTTGTTGGAACATTGGGATCATGTCTTCGTCCGTGTCTCGGTCGAAATGATGCACCTTGTTACGTTTGTTGAGCACGTCGGCCAACATATCTGAAGGCGGAGCGTTGACGATAGCGGAGGAGATGACGTTTGGCATGTACCTGAAGTCCTTGTCCTTCGGGATGTTGAGCTTGGGGTTCGAGTAAAATTGCCCGATGGCTGCCAAGTGGACGTCACCGCTGTAGAAGATGGTCAGCTTCAGGACGCTCACGGAGTGTGCTGTTTTTGCGGTGGACAATTGGTGCTTACCTGAGAATAGTAACTCTGACGGACTTGTCAGCTGCCAGGTCCTGTAGATCTTCGATCACAATTGCCCGCTCCTCCTTATGGTTTTTGGCTGTCCAGTGGTCGTCCAAATCATCCAGGACTTCAACGCCTCCATCGAAATGGTTTAAAAGGTTTTTGAAAAGGCCGGCTTTTCCAAGAGCCTTGACAGGATCCATCAGACGAGAGGTCAAGCTAACAAAAAACGGGGTTAGTAAAACAAGATCGTGTTTCCTGGAGATCAGAGCAATGCTTACATATTTTCCAGCCAGACCAGCCTCGGGTAAGCGACCGGCACACCAAGGAGGACCAGCAGATGCTCTACCTTCCCGTTTTCGATTTCACCATAACACCGGTCCATAATTCTCTTCCATGTATCTTCTCTGATGACTTCCTCTCGCGTTCGCTCAGTCCGTGCGTCAACCGCCAGTAGTGCAACCTTTGCGCCCAAGAACATAAACATACTTCGACTGACCTCGTGGATGTACGGGCCCGGTTTATCACCCAAGATCCAGCTTGGCTCGGATTTCTCCGTTTCATCCACCACGCTCTGATGCTGGAAAAGCATATAATACTTGAAAGCAACATTGCCAAGTCCCGAGAACACTGGGGAGTTCATGAAATGATGGGGGTACGAGCCAAAGCCGTCAATGATGTCGTGGTCATCATACATGTTGACCATGGGGATTTGTGAGGCTGCCATGCTAAACAAACCCTGCGAAAACCACATGGCGTATCGGTCCAGGTAGAAGCGCTCAAGCTCGTCCTGCATCTCCGCGCTGAAGGGAATATCTTTCTTGTGCAACGGGTTCTTGATAAGCAGCCATTCCTTGAAGAGTTGCGTCTCTTGCATGCACTTGTCGTTGTAGATTTGGTCACCACCACCGATCATCACATGGAAAGGTTGGCTCTGGTGAGTGTTGAGCACGTCGCGCCACATAGGGTCGGGGCCGCTGAACTGGTTAGGATCGACGCTCAAGCTAAAGCCGTTGCAGCTGTGGAACATAATGTTCATTGCCTGTCCTTTGGCTGGGACCCAAAACCCCGTCGCCGGTCCCCTGTTGATCCGATAAGCGATGCGTTGTTGTTTTTCGCGGAGTTCGACTTCGATATTAAATCGCCAGAAAGTGTATCCTCGCTCGGCGTGAAGTCGGAAACCTCGGACGTCTTTGTACTTTCCTACTTTCTCACCATCAATCCTGGCGCGTTTCTTTCGGGCGTTGAACGAGCCGGGCGGGTCAGTTACGCCGGCCGGCAGAGACTCTGGCGCGCTTCTTGACTTTTCGAATAATCCGTTGTCGGTCTCATCCCGGGAAAGATCCTTGCCTTCGTCCAGATGGTCGACCGGTCTGACATAGAGAGTCTCGCCCTTGCGTCCTAACTTAGGATGGCCTGCGATGGGGTCAACATACTCTGCTGCCAAAGGCTCATCACCATGTATAATTTTTGGCGGAGGGGGTAAGAGTTCCACAGGTTGAGCAAATAGCCTCAGTGTCGGGGCAATATCGTATGATGAATCGGCGTCTGATGTGACGATCATGACTGAACCGCGCCATATCTCTTTCTCTAGCACAGCCTCGGGTTTGGGGGAGCGGGTGGCCACACGGTCATGCCGGATACCGCAAAACCGAAGAAGAGGGCCACATTTGAGGTAGAGTGGCGGCTTGAATCTCGTGGGAGCTTCACAAGAAGGAGTGAGTTAGTGACTAGAAGCCGTTCATAGCACGCCATAATAAAGGGGAAAGAAAGAAAGAAGGACAGAGGAAAAGAAAGATGGAAAATAGAAGAAGAAAGGAAGGAAGGAAAGAAAGAAAGAAAGAAAAGAAAGGAAAGGGACGATGCCAATCACTAGGTCACAAGGCTACTTGTGATGTTACTGTCATTTCGCGAACAAGTCAGGGAGCGATTACATACCATAAGTGTCATCATACTCCCCATCAAAAGCTTCACCTCTCCTTGGCCGCAGTCCCCCGGTACCTCGTCTCCGAAACTGGGGTGCGCCCTTATCTCCTACAGGCGATACATTACCCAGGTCAAGAAGCGGGCCGCCAAGAGTACCGACTGTGCCATTCTTCCACTCTTCTAGGTATTTTGTTGGTTGAAACTCGCCCTGCCCGGGTTCGAGGTCGTCCCGCGCATGGTACAAAATATTAGAGATGTGATGGCCAGGCTCAGCATCATCGCGGTCGCGTCTAAGATCTCTCCCTTGGTCGTCACGTCTAACATCTCTTCGTGCCTGGTGCTGGTGTTGGTGCTGGTAGTTAGGTGGGTGAGGATGGTTCGGCCCGCGCATGGGCATCCTTTCGGTCGTAGCCTGTGGGGTTTCGGCAGGAATGATGGGACTTTCGACGGGAGGTTGGGGGTCGGGCTCGGTCTGAACTTGGATTTGTCGCTCCGTAGGTGTTGTATACTGCTGAGGTTGCTGGATGGGAGCACGACCAAGCATTTTGTCCGCCTTTCTCTGGCTCGCTACTCTGGCTGGCTCTGCGCTCGCTCCAATGGTGATATTGCCGAACTGCTGACTTTGGTCATCCTTGACAGCCCTTTCGACTGTATCCTCAACTGGTTGATGATCTCGAACCTCTGCTGACTCCAGGGCCTCCTGCTTTTCTTGGCTTTGCCTTGGCCATGGCTCTGCTACCGGCTTCTTCACCACCTTCCTTGGTGCGGGCATGGGGCCCAAGGCTTCATTGATACCATTGGGCAGCTTGGCCTCCTGATTAGCTGCTCTCTCGCGGAAACTGAGGTTGCGCTGTGGCAGATTAGAAGTCCTGACGGCCGCGTTCATTGGAATCCGTGGGTCAGGCACCTGAGTTCTAGCAACTCGCCCACCGTTTGCTCCATACGTTCGCCCTTCTTCGGGAGGATTCTGCGAGAGAGGTCCCTTTGCAGCCGCCGAACCTTGGTCAGGTCTGGTTGAAGTCGTCGAACTTACCGGCATAGTCTGTGAGGGTTGATCCTGACGTTGAAAGGCGAGCGCGACCTGTTGAATCTGGACAGGCACTTGCGGCGATATCGTCTTTACTTCGGTCTGTTCATATGCCGAGTTCTCTGGCGCACCTTTTCGTGTTGGGCCGTCGGTGGCTTCGGCTTGTGGAGTAGGTCCTTCCCCTGATTCTTCTTTTGCTATGCTGTCCAGGGTCAGCTGGAGCCTCTGAAGTGGTGAGCGGTCGTCTGCGAACATTCTCTGTCGGGTTGCTGGCTGGCTCGCTGACGAGCGCCTAGTACTCCTCTGTAGAGGCTGGTCAAGACCAGAAACCCTGCGTCGGTGGCTGTTTGCTCCCGCAGATGGTGGCATGTTTGCCGAACGCGTCGATCCGTTAACGATACGCTGTGGTCGCCAGCTCGTGCTCGCATTACTCGTGTCCCGAGATACTTGCTGTTCACCGGCCGAGGTTTGATTCTGGTGAAATCCAGCTGAGCCCACGTCTTGGGTCAAGGGGGATGATCCCGGAGAGGAATTCAAGTACGAATTTTGTTGTTCAGCAATGGCAGCGGGATATCTGTAACTCATGGGAGGTCCTGTGGGAGCCTCCGGGACGGCAGGCGGCGGTGGGCCAGTATCGAGTGCATAGTCTAAGTCATAGTCTTGATTCTGGCTCCGACGGCGAAGGCGCTTTTCTAGTAACTCGGGCGGATACTTGTTGCCGGTACCGTATGGCACTGGTGCTGGGGGAGGCGCAGGTCCGTGGCCCATAAAGCTGGGAGTGGTCGGCGATGCGAAAGGGCTGGAATTTGAGTCAGTTTGAACTTCCGACCTTGTGGTCTGGACAGAATTGCGATCCGGTCTTTGGCGGTTCTGCGAGTGGATATCGAAGGACTGGCGTGAGTCGGATGGGGTTGTCGGCGTCACATCGCCAGACATGCGCCGACTCCTAGCAACTGTAGCTAGTGGTGGGAGCTGGCCCCAGTACGGAGCCGACATTTTGACGTGTTTGTTGTCCGTTTCGTGACTAGTTGGTGAAAAGCTGATTGTGTGTTACGGTCCCCGTAAGCTGACTGAAGGACGACCACCCGAGGCTGGCTGACCTCGATGCCAGGGCACGACTGGAGGCTGGTAACTATCACGAGCGCGCGGTTGGTGAAACAGCGAGACTAGCCATAACTAGCAGCCAATGTTGAGCAGACACATGCGCTCTGGCAGCGAGTCCAATGTAGGTACCCTCCAGTTTGTTAAGCAGCTGCTGTGCAGTATGTAGTGTGTCGAAGTCGTCTAGAAGATCTTTACAGCAGCATGGAATCTGCCCCGGGAATGCAGTTGTCAATGTCTTTCAGCGGCCCCACTGAAGAACTTGGAGACGAGGCAAGAAAAAGATCAGCTTGAGTGTCAATGTCAGGACGGGAATCCTTATTGAGATGACGAGTATATGTACCGGAGACCGAGGGACCTGGAGGACTCAGCTTGAAAGCGCTTGGGCGGAGCTGACGAGGTTACTTTTGGGCGCGAATTTCTTTCCAAGGAAGCAGCTCTCGCGATAGTGGGAGCTCTGTGTGTGTATATTGTACCTGTGTACCTCGACAAATTTGTTGATCAAGGGCAGGACTGAGGTACATACTATCTCAGCTAGAAAGGTTCAGGCAAGCCAGTCACAATTTGGCACCGGTCGTGAATTGGGCTCGATGGGCTCTCGGTCAGGTTGCTCAATGCCATGCCATGCCATGCCCTGCCATGCCCTGCCCTGGACAATTGACTTGAGCTGAATGGCTGCTCGCTGCATACTGCAGACTGCAGTGCAGTGCCTTTTGCTGCAGCAGGGCGGAATTCGGGATCGGACAGTCGGATAGAAATCCAGTCGAAATCCAACCTCCAGCGCAAACTGAATCACGTTGCAGTCTGCCGTCCCATTCTTCTGGGCGGGATAATGGTGCCTGCCATCCCGCCCCCAAGCACACGGTCACTTATTCTTTACGCATCGATCTCCAAGTTGAGATGAAGCTTGATTGCAACTTCCATCTGTCGTTTGTGATAAGCGGGTTTGCGGGGACTGAAACTGCAACTTCCTTGTCGCAAGGAAGGGCAGTCCCGAGAAACGAGAAAGGCGGATCCTGTCCGCCAGACCTTGGTTTAAGTGCCGCTAGACTTTTTTGGGCAAGGTGAAGAGGTTGGCCGTTAAGGTCAGGGAGTGAGACTGGTGAGACCCGACCCGCGCTGACCGTGAGGTAACCCAAACACAGCGCGGGCATGGATAGCCGATAGTGAGCGGCCGTTGCCCTAAATCAAGAGTTCCCGTCTTGTGCTTCACAGCAACTAACATACTTACCGAATTTCATAATGCCGGTGGCTGGCACCTCGTTACCGGGCAAGGAGACATCAGATTTCCGACGACGTTTGTCTCGGGACAGAGATATTGTATCTGCCAATGTGCAAGGCCTACTAGAGGTACAGCAGGCTGTTGCTGGTGCAAGAAGGATCTCGATGGCCAATCATTGGTTGTCTGTTGCTCCGGGATTGATCTCTACCCGACGTTATCAAGTTCGACCACTGCATCGAAGGTCGTGTCTCGCTGTTGTTCCCATTCTGCAGGACTGAATTGATCACTCAAGAGAAACCGAAAGGAACTTAGGTACTATGCTGCTCGACTGCCCGCACAAAGACATCGTTTAGCATCTAACAACGGAACGTGGCCCTACAGAGTCAGCACTGACCTGTACAGTGCCCGGAGTTGTGGTATGTAATTGTCCCAGGAGGGTGGTGGTCGGGGTACTTGTCTTATACATGACGCTTAAGAGCCGTACAACTGGGTAACCAGAGGTACCTACCTTTACGGCTCCATGATACTGGTACAAGCGCCGCGTTGCTTAGTAGAAGATTGCTTGAGGTTACTAGAGGCAAAACAAAGAAGTAGGTAGGTAGGTACAGTGGTTCACATCGATACAGCCCACCAAGATCTCGCCTTCAGTCTCCCTTTACACGACTTTGAGTTGTCTGTGGTTGTTTGGCCGGGTTCGGTGACCTGTTGGCGTTGGCGTAAAGCCTCTTCGATTCTTTGACAATGCCGAACGAGTACCAAGGGAGCAACACCATCATAGAAGCCATTCATCCTTATTGAGGTGAGAAAGCGGAAAGGCCCAACTCATACGCAAACGCCTCGTTTCACAAACATGTTTCGAAGCCACGTTGTTTTCCGCAGGCAACGTGAAGACCGTCCACCTCTACCGCCATGCATGATATGGGAGGCGTCAATGGAAATGCTGTCGTCGTTACCATCTTGTGTGTCGGAACCAAAGGCTGAGATATGGACAGTATTCTATAGTTTTCCCAAGATACCATCGATGATAGTGGGAATTTTTGAGCATAGATGATCTTCAAAGTTTCGTCTTGTCTCGCATGGCGAATACGGCTGGAATGTCGGTTGAAGACAAGACGAAACCCGGAAGATGGGACGTTTGACAGTGCACTAGGTACGGAACATTACTAAAACCCCATCCCTGAGCAGCGCCTTGAACATGGAAAACTGAGCAAAGGTAAATCTCGGTGATCGTTCCAACAAGACAAGGTATGATTGGTATAAAGACGGTTCTATGGTGTCGAGGGGTGTAAATCAATATCTTGTAACGGCGCAGAATACATGTGGAATGCTGACACTGCTCCTGCCCCATGGGGGCCCCCCTTACAAGGGGCCCCTAGAGTCTCGGCCCCACCAGAACTGCCGCGTCATTCAGGGTCCATACCTCTTGAGGTAGGTAGGTAGAGGTAGGTTCCGTCCTTCTCTCTGCCCCTGGAGGTGTTGTCTATCCCTTGGCAGCTGCCCTGTACCTACCTACAGGTACCAACCGGTCCCAGCCTGTCGCCCGGGCCACTTGCGCAGCCCGTCTGTGTGCATTGCCCCTGCGCTGTGGCGGGATGGTTTTCTACTAGGCCACATCGCCAGATTGCCGAACTGAACTCCCAACAAGTGAATTCTCCGTCTCCAAATCAACCCATCTTCCTAATCTTTTCGTGGTGAAACGGGGAAACTGTGCCGCCTTTCTCATTCCCAGCCTATACAGGATTGCTCAGTGGGCCTATCTGATTCTCGACCGCTGCTACGGTCGCAAGTGGGCTTCGTCCTGTATGCTGTGCCCTCTCCCTCCTTGATTCCATTGCTTATGCAATAAATAGCTGTCTGACCAGTTCCGCGCGAAGCCTCCATGTCCGTTCGACAGGGACGAGCTTTCGATTCGACCTTCCAGTCTCTTCTCAGTCGCCGGGAACCGATGCCGTCTTCGTAACATCATTCTGATTATTGGCCAACACCGTTGCTATCCCTGGCGCTACTATTTTGCCATAGCCGAGATCGAATAAGACACTGTTCTGCTTGTCTATATACCTACACGAGCTGGTCGTACAAATTCGTCTTTGATGCTCGACACCGCAACCAACTGAAAACACTTACACAACCTTGCGCATCCCCTGCGAAGTAGACCGACCTTGGGCCGCTCCAGATCATTTACCCGAACTCAGCTATGAAGCTCTCGGCCATCGCAACGCCGCTGGGCTTGGCCGCTCTGGCTATAGCGTCCAATGTCCTCCCCCGCGACTTCGATTCGAACGATTACTATGTTCTCCATCTCGATGCCCGAACGTCACCTACCGAAGTTGCCAGGAGCCTAGGATTGTCTCATGAGGGGCCCCTTGGTGAACTCCAGGATCACCATCTCTTTGTTGGGAGGAAAGCCGAGCACGATATCGTCAAGAGAGAATTGACGGAGCGCCGGCGCCGGAAACGATCATTAGGCGACGAGCCCCATGTTCTGGATAGTGTCCTCTTTTCAGAGAAGCAAATTTTGCGGAAACCTTGGGAGAAGCGCATGGTCCCCCGGCCAGCAGGACCCTCTAGAAGGGGTCTCTTTTCCGACCAAGAGGTTGACTGGGCAGTCAAGAAGCAAAACGAAGTTATCGGGAATTTGGGCATCAGAGATCCCATATTCAAGGAGCAGTGGCATCTTTTCAACACTGTCCAGACTGGACACGATGTGAATGTTACCGGGCTTTGGCTTGAAGGCGTCACTGGAAAAAACGCCACCGTCGCCATTGTCGACGATGGTTTGGATATGGAAACCGATGACTTGAAAGACAACTACTACGCCCAAGGGTCATGGGACTTTAACGACAAGGGTCCTGATCCAAAGCCCCGATTAAGCGACGATAAACACGGAACTCGCTGTGCCGGTGAAGTTTCGGCCGGGAAAAACAAAGCCTGCGGTGTGGGAGTAGCATATGACTCTAGGATTGCCGGCCTGCGTATCTTGTCAAAACTGATATCTGACGCTGATGAAGCCGTTGCTATGAACTACGACTTTCAGCACAATCAGATTTATTCGTGCTCCTGGGGACCCCCTGATGACGGGCAGAGTATGGATGCTCCCGGAATTCTCATCAAGAGGGCTATGCTCAATGCCGTCCAGAAGGGCCGTGGTGGGCTGGGGTCAATCTATGTCTTTGCCAGCGGCAATGGTGCAGGAAACGGAGATAATTGCAATTTCGATGGCTACACCAACAGCATCTACAGCATCACCGTCGGAGCCGTTGACAGAAACGGCGACCATCCCTATTACTCTGAATCGTGTTCCGCGAATCTGGTCGTGACATACTCCAGCGGCGGTGGTGATTCAATTCACACGACTGACGTCGGAAATGCTTGTTCTGATACTCACGGTGGTACCTCAGCTGCCGCTCCGCTCGCAGCTGGTATCTTTGCTCTTGTTCTGCAGGTTCGCCCAGATCTCTCATGGAGAGATATGCAGTATCTTACCGTGAACACTGCTGTTCCTATCAACCTTGACAGCGGCGAGTGGCAGACGACTGCTATTGGCAAACAATTCAGCCATATGTATGGCTACGGCAAACTCGACAGCTACGCCATTGTTCAGGCAGCCAAGACCTGGAAGAAGGTGAAGCCTCAGGCCTGGTTCTACTCTCCTTGGATCCATGTCAACAAAGCAATTCCCCAGGGAGACACGGGAGTTGCCGTCAGCTATGAAGTTACGCAGGCAATGCTGGATGAGGCCAACGTCGAGCGCCTGGAACATATTACGGTTACAATGAACATCATGCATACTAGACGAGGAGATCTTAGTGTTGATCTCATCAGCCCCAACAATCTGGTCAGCCATCTTTCGGTCAGCCGGAAGAACGACGAGGCCCGCGCTGGCTATGATGACTGGACATTCATGAGTGTCGTTCACTGGTAAGCGCACGCGTTACTGCGATTATCCGAGGTGATCTTTGCTAACCTGTACATAACCAGGGGTGAAACCGGCGTCGGTAACTGGACAATCATCGTTAAAGACACCCAAATCAACAGTCACGAGGGCGTCTTCACCGATTGGCACCTAAAGCTTTGGGGCGAGAGCAAGGACGCCTCCAAGGCCAAGGTACTCCCGATGCCGACCGAGGAAGACGACAACGACCACGCCGCCATCGCCACGACCACCCTCCCCGCTACCACCACCACCCTACCACCCCAACCCATCGCCACCGACACCAAGCCTACCACCGTGTCCGACCATCCCAACCGCCCCGTCAACTCGAAACCAACTCCCACCGACGCCTCCAACCCGTCGCCCACCTCTGACGAACAAACCTCGGAGACCACCACTCCTGCAAACAGCACCTGGCTGCCCTCCTTCCTGCCCACCTTCGGCAAGTCAGCCGCCACCATGGTCTGGGTCTACGGCTCCGCCGCCCTTATCGGTGTCTTCTGCATCAGTCTGGCTGTCTACTTCTGGCTTGCCCGGCGCAAGCGCCTGCGCAACAACCCGCGTGGCGACTACGAGTTCGAGCTGCTGGACGAGGAGGAGGCCGAGGGTCTGGCCGGCGGCGGCAGCAGTGCTGAGAAGCGCAGGGCTGGCGCTGGCGGCTTGGCGGGAGGCAAAAGAACGCGCGGTGGGGAGTTGTATGATGCGTTTGCTGGCGGTAGTGATGATGAGGATGCTGATGATGGGGTTTATCGTGATCGGGTTGATGAGGTTGGCAGCGGCAGTGGGAGCGGTAGTGAACGTGCGAGTGGAAGTGGTTCTGGTTCTGGTTCGGCTGGCAATGGAGGCAGGCAGGCAAGAGCTTTGAGATCGGATAGTGATGATGAAAGTGGACATCATGTTGTGGGGGATGATGATGATGATGATGAGAGTGATAGCGACGATGGTGGGCATGGGTCGAGGCCATTGCGGCGATAAAGTGTCTTCTGTCTTTTTGCGGTAGTTATAGAGAGGGGATCTCATAAAGTCAATAGTCATGAGTTGAGTTAGGCGTACCTTTACTATTCTTCTTCTTCGAAGTTATGGAAAAGACTTCGATGGCGAATATAGAGCACCACTTCTTTTGCTTGCGCGCGTCTTTGGCTTACATTTTGTATCGTGCTGAGCCCTCGACTGTGTCCCTTCTTGAGCTTGGTGGCATGGCTGCTGCTGACGATTGATATCACCGAAACACAAATTTGATATTATCCTACGGAGCATCATGATGATTTTACCTTGCTCAGTCCTAGGCCAACCGCGAATAGGAGCCATGAATCCCTCCGCATTTTAATAATAGGGGCCGTCAATGAGTTTAACAATGTCATTCCTGCGTGCTATCGCAGCACACCTAATAGCAATGCAATGCCAATACATAACCGATCCTGCGTAGTAGCTATTCATTAGAAAAATACACATCATCCCCTTCTCGTCACACGGCCAGTCCTACGGTGGAGTTCTTTGTCCCATTCTACGAAACAGGCGGAGGCTCCAGCAGAGCCTTGTATGCAACAGAGCTCAAGAGCCGTTGGGTCCCGGCACCACATGCCAGTCCATATCATTCCAATTCGGTGGTGATAAACCTCCGCCGTAGTTCGGGCCTCCCCTATGTGCACCGGCCCCAGCACCAGCACCAGCACCCTGCTGATCTCTCTCGTTGTCATGGTGGAGATATTCATGACTATCCGCCCACTCTTCCTCGTCAGTCGTAGTATCCTCTTCCTTGGTTTTTGCCGCCTCCCTAGCCTTCTATGCCGGGAGGACGACTCCCTCCTTCTCCATCTCCATCACGTACTGCTCCCACACCGACATGACTTCACCGTAGAATTCAATATGCGCGTCCGCCAGCCCGCTGAACTGGCGCTTGAACTCGACGCGCTTGATCCAGTCGAAGCTCTCCACCTCGCGGCTGACCTGCTCCGCGAAGCTCTCCGACTCGTTGCGCGCCACCTCCACCTCGCGAGTGAGCTCTTCAATACGAAGCTCGAGCTTGCGCTGCCGGTCGCGGCGCGCCTGCTCGTGGTCCACGCCGCGGACGTCTTCGATTTTGGAGCGGATGAAGCCGCCCGCACCGCTCATGAGCGCCGAGCCGGTGCCGTAGCTCTGGCCTGACGCTAGCATGTCGCGGTCCGTCCTGCTCTTGTTGAGGTACTCGGTCAGCTGCTCATAGTCGAGCTGCTTCTGCTCGCGCGCCTTGAGTAGGTTCTTGAGGGTGCCGCTGTATGCCACCATGTCCCGTAGCGAGCCAAGGTAGTCCTGGTCAGTATGGTCTTTGAGCTTCTTGAGCCCGGATCCGGTGTCTTCCACCGAAGCGGCAAAGGCACGCACAGCTGTCTCGACTCCGGGCTCCAAGGTAATGAGCTTTTGGAACTGCTCGGCTAGGTCTTTGAGGTCCGACTCAATATCGGCTTCCCGGCGGGCCACCCGCGCCACTACCTTTTCAATATGGTTGAGGTCTTCGTCCAGCTTGTCGCTCTTCTCCTTGATCTCGATAAACCGCCGGTCGGGCTTGTGCACTTTTGTGAATGCATTCATGAAGCTGTCCGCAAATGTATCAAAGACGCCGCCGCCGCCACCGCCCGCTGCAGCACTTCCGCCGAGAGTCGAATCACCGATCCCGCCGGGCGACGCTAGCGACCCCCGGACCGACCGGCTGCGCATGGTAGCATTCCAGTCGGGGCTCTCCAGGAAGGCATGGAGAATGTCGGCTTTCCGCAGTATCGGGTGAAGGGCCAGACGAGCCAGGAATCGCTGTAACGAGTATGCCCGCCTCGCGGTGAAGTCAGTGCCGAACCTGTCGCCCCGCACATATTCCATTCGCTGCTTGTCGGGCAGCGGAGGGACGGCGCAAGCCTGGTAATCACGGCATAGGACCTTGTAGAGAAAAACGAAATCGGTGAACCGTCGTCGTACTGTGGTTTTGGGTTTCTGGAAGGAAGGAAAAGTGGTCTATAGAAATGACAAAAAAAAGAAGGGTATGTTAGCCTTGTGGAAACCCATGGTAGGAGGAGCCTTGGCTTGTAGAAGCCCGAGACGGCAGTGAACCAAGGCCAATATCGTATTGTGTAGAGAAACAGCACATACATTTGTCGTGATTAGATAGGATACATAGGCATCTTTGGTGCCATCGTTCTCCTTGTGCGGGTCAGACACAGTGCAGTCGAGGATCTCGCCGCCGCTGTGATCGAGCTCGTCGTGTTCCATACCGGCGGCGTTGTCACCAGGCCTTCCGTCGTCTGGTCCGCTTCTTGCGTACTCTGGACTGCTGTTGGACTCGTGATGGACCTGCGCGGTCGAGGCTGCCGACTCTGCGTTCTGCTCACTATGCCACGAAATGTTGGAGAAGTTGTCCTGGTCAATGACCGCCATATCGATGGCCTTTTACCAAGACGTTAACGACGCCGCTGCGCCACTATGTATGCCCGCTTGTCTGCTCGGCTTTTGCTTTAAGGCAACTGGTTTGGCAACTTGGTTGCAGGCCGGTACTGAACGGTCGTCTGAATGTAGGAATGTGCTTGCGAGTCGCCCAGGAAGGGAGTGCGATTCAAGATTGCTCAGAGGGAGATATTGTATAACAAATGCGCGTCTCATAGACTTGGTTCGGGTAATGTCACTATGTATTGCTCAGAACTAATCTTTTAAGAGTCCGTCGGTCAGCGCAGCGTGTTGGTGTAGAGTGGGAAGGGAATATGGTTGTCTTTCGCAGACGGTGGGATTGACGTATGGCATGGCGGGGAAAGAGCCAAGCAGGCCAACTGCAAGTTGGAGGCGGCCTATCCCCAGTTGGTGCTGCAAGTACGTTCTGAGGGAAGGGTACCACTGGATCGCAGCGTGTCAAGGACTTTACTTCATAAGAAAAAAGGTGCCCAGTATACTCCTAATGGTGAGCATTTCGATATACACAATGGATTACAGTGATTCTGAAATATAGCCTAGATTTATGACGGTGAACAGATAGAAGGAAAATGCTGGAGTTGACGTTGGTACTTGGATGTATAACATCTCGTAGGCATTTTGCTATGACGCCCGAATGTAGAGGAAACCCTGCGAGTACATCTAGTCTGGTAGTGTACGGAGCCTACCTGTTTCGGTGATGCCGCCCTTGCGTCCCGTGTTTCTACCGTCCATGAATTTGGAAATACCTCTATCGAATCTGGAGTACCGGTACTCAAGTTATGCATCTTTGACATCTTGGCGACATCCCTTGAAGTGATATGCCATTTCACTTGATCGCCCTGAGCGCCCCTACTCGCCAGTATGGACCTGGGCGCCGGTAGTTGTTCTACAGTACAGTGTTACATTTAGTCTTTGTCCGCATTCACAACGCCGGTCATCTCATGATTTGTGGGGTGCAATCGCTTGCTGTTTCTACTTGGTTGAGATGCGTTCCTGTGTCTAGTATATGTTATATCATGATCTATGCATGCTGTCCAGAATGAGTGAAAAAGTAGCAAACCATGTGACATGAATGCAACAAAAACCCTTGATTCTTCCATCGTCGCGGTTCGCCGGTGCCTGTTCCATGCCTAACCATACAAAGCCTACACCGTCCCGAACCGTAGGGCTGCTAAATACCCGCAACCAAAACATCCAACAAAGGAGAATTTCAAGGTCCCATGGACGTCGAAGTGAATTCGAATTGCCGGCACCCGCTTAAACTCCTCCCAAAAACTTTCCTCGTTCACATTTTGCTTACTTCTCCGTAGTCTTCTCTGACTTCTGCTCCCCCGCTTGGTCAACACGGGCTGCTGTGAGGGCCTCCTGCTCGGCATCTACCGCCTCACTAACTTGGGCCTTCTCGATACCGTCGGCCTTGGCCTGCATGTGCCTCTCATGATCCTCGTCAATGTCCTCCGTATCTCTCGGCGTAGCAAAGCCAGTCTTCTGATTCTCCTGATCTTGCTGAAGCTCTTCGTCGATCAGCTCTTGCTGCTCTTTTAGTACCTCAAGTCGTTGCTTATTCGTGGCGGCGCCCTCCGCGTTGTGAACCTCAAGCTCAATCTCATGGAACAATTCCTCGGGGATCGAGGACAAAACGCCTGTTAGAGCCTCAATTTGGCTGGAAACTTCGCCATCGGTCTGGCCATACATGTAGGCATTGCTAAGCACCAACAAAGTGGAAGGAACACCTTCACGAAGTCTAAGATCCAGCCAAGTCTGGAGATCCTCTCTTAACCTGGCAGGTGACACACCGTAGCTTTTGATGCCACGGCTGGCGCACGCGACTTGAAGTTCAGCGACCGACAAGGTCTCGATGCCCTCGTAGCTGATGGCACGGTCGTCTCTCTTGATTTGCCTCATGCGGTGGCGGAGCTGGTAGCGAAGCATCATATCGGTGCCGAAGGTGTTGAGGTTCAGGTAGCGGCACATGGACACGAGCTGCGGCCTGGACAGGTTGTCGAGGGTCAAGTCATCCTTGAAGATCTTGCAGACCTTGATCACGTCCTGAGCAGTGGGCTTCTCGCCGGTAGACCGGACCTTGCGGAAGAAGTTGCTGAACTCCTCCTTTTGCGCCGTAACCTGCGTCAACGGGAGACCGGTTTCCTTCATAGTCTTGCGCAGGAAGTCGCTAACCTCCTTCCGGGTGGCCCGAAGCGTAGACGCCTTCTTGTCCTTGGATTTCTGTTCCTCGTAGGTGCTGGGAAGCATGTTGGGGAACAGCTTAAGCGCAACAGGGAGAAGCAATTCGGCGAATGGCACAATGACGAACATGGAAAAGGGAACCAGGCGACCCAAGTCCTGAACAGTTCTCCGGAGTTGGCGGTTCTCTCGCCTAGTCAGTTCGTAACCTGCCGCCATCTTGATCGCAAGCCGCGAACTGATCCTGACCTCGGCAGCCAGCAGCTTGGTTCCATCCCAGTAGTGTTGTGCCTCCTTCTTGATCTTTTGTTTCAGGGTCAACTTGGGCTCCTCCTTCTTTCCTTCGCTCTTTTCGGCGCCGGACTGCTTCTGTTCCGCAAGTTGGCTTTGAGACGCTTCAGTCCCGGCCAAGGCCTCAGTCGTTTTCTTAGTCACCTCCTGCACCTCGCCAGCGATGGTCTTGCTCTTAACAGGAAGCGTCGCGGCTTCTCTGGGAAGAGGTTTCTTAGCTTCCTCCGCGTTGAAGCCAGGCGGGGGTCCGGCCGGCGGCCCCGATCCATGAGTGCTGGTTCCAGATGTGGTAATTGGGCGGACGGGAAAAACAAGGGCAGAAGTCTGGTTGTTAAGCATGATGTGCCGCGAATTGCGCGCAAGAAGCGTCGACGCGGCTAGAAGACCTTGCCTCGGTAGAGCAACGCCTGGTGAATGCGGTTCAGATTAGCAGGCGTCCAATGACAACGGCGCAAAAAGCGCGTAGTCGGGCAAAGTCTTACCGGCACCCAGAAATGGGTTCACGACCAAGGCCCTACGGGCGACTGTAGATGAGGCGCTCATTTCTGAGAAGCGGCGTGCTGCGGGTTTTCGAACGATTGTTGTTCACAATGCCAAATGAGAGATGCTGCTGGAGTGAAAGAGTATGGCAGACGGGTTTGCTGGACGAAGCGATATGCGAATGCGATAACGGCGGAGTAAATAATTCGCCCCCTTGACAGTTGCGAAGGGCGGGATGTACAGGTGCTGGAAGAGTTCGGATAAAAGGCGGAATCACGTCGAGAAAAGGAGTGTCGATGGTCTTCTGGTGGTGTAGAATAGACAAGAGTCAAACTAATTGAGATGTTGTAAAGGGGATGGAGAGATCGAGCAGAATGCAAAAGGGGCGGGACCGGGTTTGTCTGTCAGCAAAGAGAAAGACCTGGAGCGATCGATATTGATGGATTCGGTGACATCAAATTCCAGCCTTTTTCGCGCCTGCATTGCGCTGTCCATGGCTGTCTCGGCCGCTCACCCGCAACCCACCGGTGGGCGGTCAAGCCAACACGAAGGCGGTACGCGCGCGGTGTGGCCGAGCTGGGTAAACGAACTGTGCTCTTCTCCTGAGTGACGGTGTGGCGTCTTCAGCATTTTCACTGTGCATGGTATTTCCCCAGCTCTGGAACCTCGAGCTTGGCATCAGACCCCGAATCTCAGTATGACAAGGGAACATTGGCCAACGAGCAGTACATGTATCATGATCCTAGGGAACTCTTCAGTTGCAAGATCGGATGAGTGCCATGATGCAGGAGGTATCAGAGCCTTCAATTGAGCTCACACCCTGAAACTGGGCTCTCAGTATGTTATCCCTTTTTGTGTTGGATCATAGACGCTAGTTCCAGCAAGTAGGATGATTACTGCAGGTACTCCGCTAATAAAGGACTTAAATCTCAGCCCCACACAGTCATCTAGCTAAAACATCACAGTCTGATTACAAGTTCCGCATTCTGTCTGTCATCACGTGATTTCGAGTAATGCACTAAACTCGCACGGGCGTTTCTCCCCACAATCCGACCCCTTGTGAAGCAGCCCAAAAGGGGCCAACGCATTTCGTGCTTTTGCAGCCAGCAGCGAACCACTGACGAACTGGAGAATGGACTGGCTCTCGAACTTGCCACGCTCTCACCAGCGAAACAGCTCCATCAACGATTCTGCTCCACGTTCTCAACGTGATATGCTCATTGGTGATAACGGTACTCACTTTGTCGCGTGCCGTGCATGACTTGGTAGACATGGAGAAGACAACGGTAGAATTGGGGAGTCGGGGGCGCGGGGCTTTCTTTACACTGCTGTTCCTATCGGGGATATGGTGGTGCCAAGGCGACTGAAACGATGTGGACGTTGGACTACCGCTGGGACTGGCAAACTTCTGGAAGCTCTGAAGCTTCCAATTTTGTCAATGGTCAGTCAACCCATTTTTTTGTCCATTTTCTCTCTGGAGCGGAATTATCTGTGATGTGCCAAGTACATACTACATAGGTCATGCTTGACGTTAGTGAGAGCAACACCCACTTCACTTTCTTACGGCTGGTGTTGCTCAAAGGCCAGCATTGGCTAGCTCACACCTACTGCATAGTATGTACAGTCGAAGTTTTCTTGCAGTATCCTGGAAAGCCGAGAAGATGAAGAATTCTGCCCAAGTTCTGGGTGTGTGAATGAGAGAAGAGACGGTGCACAAACGAGTTTCCATACTATCGGTTCAATCACAATTCATATGCTTCTGACAGCTCTCGGTTTTCTCAGGCTGACCCGTTACCTCGGCCGATCGCTCTTGGTTTTGGGGTAGTACCGACCAGCAATGAGATCAACTGAAATCGAGGATGTCCGTCTCACGGAGATTACAAACACGCTGGCTGTGAATACCTACAATGTAAGCAGGACAGCGTGAAACAGAGTTGCGCACCATGTTTTTCTTCTTGTCTCATTCTTTTGCGTTTTGATGATTGCTTGGTACACCCACACAATAGATAGCATATGGGTGTCGCTGGGTGAATCTCAACGCCCATGATTTTTGTTGAGGGGCGAAATACTGGTCAAAAGAACTTGGCATGACAGGGGCAGCTGTTACTTCCACGAGGACTTTGGTTTTTTAATTTATTCATTTTTGGGCTACAATGACGGCATGTGGTACCATTGTCGAGGATTCTGTGGATGTCCGAAGCCATATATACAACCTTTTGCTTCGAAGGTCAATCAGGTTTTCTGGTTTCTACATTTGTACGTGAGAAGCTTTTCATGGCGTTTTGTAAGAGTTGAGGTCCGACCCGCTACCGATCTCAAATCCCCACGGTTTCGCTTTCACGCTTTCCCTCTTTTGGGCTCATTGTTAGTGCAAGGCCCCGGGTTCACACTTGCAGATTTAAAATCCATATTGCTCCATCCAGGCCCTGCTCCAACTCCAGTGACTGGATTATGGAGTCAGCTTGATTTGTGAGCGCCTGCGTACGCAATTGCATGCCACCGATCATCGCCCGTTCCCCGCATCCGCGCTCGCATCAACCTGACATTGGGACCACAAGTACCACCGCGGAACCTCTTTTTATCTGCTGCCCGGGGGTTTTTCGTGTTCTCTTTGCCAGCTCCTCCCGTCTTCTCTTCTGCACGCATTATTTTCCATCGCTCGCTCAATCCACCTTTACGAGCCGCAACCTACCGGAAAATGGCCCTACGGCGAGCTGCCCGCGTCATCCTCGTCGGCGCGCCTGGTGTCGGAAAGGGAACACAGTCGGAACGCCTTCTCCGGCGGTTTCCTCAACTGTCCTCCATCAGTTCGGGAGATCTGCTTCGATACAATGTCCAGCAACGGACTCCTCTCGGTGAGTATTGGGTTCCGCGATCATCTATCGTACGCCCTACGCCCTCATTTCTGTCCTGAATCCAATGCTGATTATCACGCGCAGGTATCAAAGTGGAGAGTGTCATGAAGTCCGGCGGTTTGGTATCAGATGACATTATCCTCCGCCTCATTAGCAACGAGCTCACCCAGCGCGGATGGCTTAATTCGACTCACCCTGCCGGCAACGTCCTGACGCTTGCTTCCTCGGCCCTCAGCGCCGAGGGGGCACATTCTTTCCAAGACGATGCTGAAGTTGCAGCGTTCCTCTCCTCGCCAGCGCAAGCTCGTGGTTTCATGCAGTCTCAGCTTTCCAATGACCCCGCTCATTCTTTTCTGCTGGACGGTTTCCCGCGCACGGCAACCCAGGCTAAGCGTCTGGATGAGATCGTTCCCATCAACCTGGTCGTTTCCCTTAAGACGCCCGTCGAAGTTATCCTTGAGCGCATCTCCGGACGCTGGGTCCACGAACCGTCAGGCCGGGTTTACAACACCACATTCAACGCACCCAAGGTCCCCGGTATCGATGACGTTACCGGCGAGCCCTTGGTCCGCAGGGCGGATGACGACGAGAAGGTTTATCTTGCAAGGTACAAGAAGTTCCAGGAAACAGCCGAGCCTCTCCTGGAACATTATGCGCGCCAGGGCGTCCTCTGGGAGGTCGAGGGCATGAGCAGCGACGAGATCACACCAAAGCTCATCAGCGAATTTGAGCGCCATTTCGTTGAGTAGAACGGGCTTTGACCATGACGTTTGGAACCCCGATATCGTATCGGGAAACGATAATCGGCTGACTTGATGACAAGGGGGTTACTTGGGGCTTGTTAGATGGCGTTTTGGCATCGGGTTTGGGTGATTTATTGAGAGTCTTTTGGCTTTCAAGCAGGCGTTTTTGGGAGAACGGGTGGAACATTTGTTTTGTATACCATATCAGCGAAGAAGCGACATGCAGGCGGTTAAGTGTTGCGAACATGTGGATGGTCTCTTCATGTTATTCACGAAAAATAATTGCTGCTCAAAAAAGCGTCATCAAAATCGGGACTTCATCTCCCTTGAATAAAATCTCCAATGACAGCTTCTTGAACCTCATTTACGACAGCGTCAGTTTCCTACTTGCCTCTCGGCTTCAACATCCCGTAAGGATAATTTGAATTGTCTTGGACAGTCGTATAGGAATTAGTCATTAAGCTTCCGACATCGGTAAACAAGCAGCTTATGGAGATGCGTATCTGAGTTGAGCGCCTTTCCGTACGCTTCAAAAGGTCCAAATGTACCGCCTTTTCTGTATGAGAATGATAGAGATACCTGGTCATCGGATGTATGTCTTCTAGCTACGCTCTTGTGGGTATTAGAACTGCAACTTCAGCCATCTTCTGCCTCTACCTCGTATATTCAGCCTATAAGCAAATTTACCGAGCTTCAGACTCAAGGTCGTCCGCTACAATTTACCTGGAAGATGGAGCACTTGATCCGTGCTCAATCCATCGATGCCAATACCGAATATATATAGCGGAATGAACAGACATGTGTCTGAGGTTCGAGACACATGCTGGGGTTCGGATTGGAATAAGTCGAAGGGGCCTCGAACTGGGCACAGACAGGGCATCGTGGGGAGCACGGGGGTGCAAGTGGGCAAAATCGCCCCGGCAGGCAGCTCCCTTGCCCCTCGGCGAGGTGCTCCGCCCTCCGCGAGAGAAAGAACCCGCCCGTTGCCGGACAGGCACCCGTTGCCGGTTTCAGGAACACTGCCAGCTGCCAGGGACAGCCGCCCACCCATTGGTGCAAGGGTACCTACATCCTGGCTCACCTCGCTCAGCTTCAAGGGAACTGGAACAAGATGACTACTGATTCGACGACAGCCACACCTGGCAGCCTCTTGTTGGTGTGTCGACCGGGCAAGCTGACCTTGGCATACAGACAGCCTGAACTGAGGGATGAATGCCCATGACTGTTGGTTGTTCAGGTTGTGCTCTACTCTTGCCCACCCACTCGAGGGTTGGCTGGTTTGGATCGCATCCACACTCTCCCCCCTCGTCGTCGTTGAAGTTGGGTCCAGTCCGATAGCTACTTCCAACTTTTACTTGAAGTCTTCGCCGAGGGCCTTTAGGTCTTTGTCATTCTCGTGCCCCATTGCCGGGAGTCTCACTTCCAAAGTCCTGACCAAGCTCATCCTCAACCGTTACCACCCTCCCACTTCTCGTTGCATTGAATAATTCCGAGACACATATCATCCACATCTGTCTCGTGGATCTTCGTGGATCATCGCGGATCTTCGTGGATCATGAGCTCTACCTAGTTCACGATGAGGGAATACCAGCAATCTTGGCGGATCGAGCAACTAGTGTACAACTGACTGTTGTAGGCGCTTGACTCGCTTGTTTGCTTCTTTCGCATCTGACGAACCCGAAAGTGTATAAAAACTGAACTGCTGTCCCGAGGGATTTCTGGAGTTGAATCCTCGCAGTCTCTTGACCCTGGGAACGACTATATCTGTTTACGGCCACTTGGTGCCCGCCGATCTGGACAATATTTGAACCGCATCATTTTACTGCTTGGTCGACAACATGTTAATCCAATGGGCCAAAGTGGCTTTCTTAGTCACGGCTGCCTCCGCTGCCGAACAGTCCTTCTCATTCCTACCTCGTCACCTGGGGAAAGATGATCCGGTTATCGTCAAAGGACGAGACTACGTCTTCAACGTGACGTTATTCAATGAGATGATGAACGCTATCGATGTCATGCAAGAAGTCTATTTCCAGCCATGGGTTGGCACATGGCCCTCTGCTATCGACTGGACCGCTGCTGTTTTGGGGACACACATTGCCGGTACCCTTGAAACTCTACATCGGAGCCTCGAGATAGCGGCGTCTAGGGGGATCGAAATCTTAGAGGGGTGGTCAGCAACGGAGAACACAATCTCTCTTTACTTCTCCCAGTTGATCGGCTTTTACTTCGGCCAGAACATCTTTGCACTCCGCCAGGAAGCTTTTGATGACATGCTCTGGGTTGTATTGGGCTGGCTCGATACCACCAAGTTTGTTGATGGGTATAGCGGTACATCCAGCCGGCCGCTGTCAGACTTTGGTGACGGCAATGGTGTTGAGTTTCCAACAGAAACGTTACGGAATCGTACCTGGCACGGGACTTTGTGGACTCCGGCGTTTGCTCACCGAGCGAGGATATTTTGGGAGCTGGCAGCCGCCGGCTGGGATACGACACTCTGCGGCGGAGGGATGAACTGGAACCCTCGATTGCTGCCGTATAAAAACGCCATCACCAATGAGTTATTCATCGCCGCATCGGTGATGATGTACCTCCATTTCCCTGGGGACGAGAACAACTCACCTTTCATCTCTTCTGAGCACAGCCAGCAGCCCAGGTCTCCTCCCAATCATTCAACAGACAAGAAATGGTACCCACACGATCCCAAGTACCTCGCCGCTGCGCAGGACGCCTACAGCTGGTTGCTTTCCTCCAATATGACTAACGAACTCGGCCTATACGCCGACGGCTTCCACATCTCCGGCTACTCCTCCGGCAGCAACAATACCAAGTGCGACGAGCGCGACGAGATGTTGTACACCTACAACCAAGGCGTCCTTCTCACCGGGCAGCGGAACCTCTTCAGCGTTGATCCCGATCCATCCTACCTGAAGGCAGGCCACACGCTCATCCAAAACGTCATCCGAGCGACCGGCTGGGACCTGGCGCGGGACTCTCCAGTTGATGACCTCGATAAGCTTAAGCCAGGCGAGCTCCCGCCCTGGCGCGGCTTGGGCCGGGCGGGTATCCTTGAAGAGGTCTGCGATGCGAAGGGCGAGTGCTCGCAGGATGCGCAGACTTTCAAGGGGATTTGGATGCACCATTTTACTGCGTTTTGTTCACCCATCACCCAACCACAACCACAACTACACCACACAACAAAGACAACTACAGCACCACCTCCCGGTCCTGACCTCTGGAAAAGCATAGCAAAAGAGCACTCAGCAGCTTGCCTACGGTATTCCGGCTGGCTGAAGCACAACGCGCATGCGGCAGCGCGCACCAGGGACAGCCAAGGCAAGTTTGGTATGTGGTGGACAGCTGGTTTGCTGAACGTTAAGACATCTGAGCTCCGTTTTGGGCGAAATTCGTTGGCTCCTATGGAGCGAGTGACTGATTATCGGAACCAAGGGGTCCCGCAGACTTCTGAGTGGGTTCCGGCAGGAAAATTGCTGCCTGGAGGCGGAGGCGGAGGGCCAGGAGGTCCAACGGTGGTTTATAAAGATCGGGACAGTAAGGTGCAGCGTCCGTTGACTGGAAGCTGCCAGTTAAGTAAAGGGTCGAAAAAGACGGGTCTTAACGTGGCTGAGGAGTGTAGCCGGAAAGTGGTGGATGATGGTGATCCGAATACTCGCGGTAGGGGCAGGACGGTGGAAACACAAAGCGGAGGGTTGGCGGTATTGAGAGCGTTGTGGGAGCTTTCTGTACAGGGTGAGTAGAGTGGTGGTCTTCTAGAGAGAAGTATTGCACATAGGTCCTAACTTGAATAACTTTATTCTAACAAGCCCTTATTTTTCATACCTTATTTAGACTGCAGTAACACATCAAGAATGCTTTCGACAGTCCTAACAAGATTGACCTGTACATTGCAAAGTTGATGTAAAACACAGCCATATCAGTCCTCTGTCTTTGTGGATATACCCCCCAACTTGTTCTTGTTCACCTGGTGATATTGCGAAACTGGTTCCTTTGTGATGTTGAAACCACCGGCTTCTTCCTGGCCGTCACTCCCTAATGATAACCTTTGCCTCCGACAAAGGAAGAAGGAGAAAAAAAAAGAGTTGGGCGTCCATATGACCAAATACTGGTAATGCCTAGTCCATACCCAAAAAAAAGCGATCCATCAACCCGTTAACCATTCGTAATAGTAACACCTAACGTCAGTCATTCCGTATTCCATGCCTCCTAGCACCCTATAGTCAGTCATCAGCCCAAGCATTATCATGATCCCTCCTGTCGTCGTTGTTGTTCTTGTTGTCGCTCGAGTTACCGAGTAAAGGCACCGAACCTCCTGCCCGCGATGGCGATCCATCGTCATCGTCATCCAGGGCTCTCGCCAAGTCATCCGGATCGTGCATCTTAGCGTCCGGATCCAGGACCTCCGTCACTCCATGATCCTCCAGCGACTGCTCATGATCAAGCACACCGTCATCGGCGCTAACTGAGATACCACGAGCGCCCCACTTGGATCTCGGCGCCGAACCACGGCTGTTTCCGTTGCTAATGCCAATACCGTTGACCCCGCGTCGTCCTCCTAGAGCAGGGGCGCTCTCCTCGTCGTCATCCGCGCTGTGCTCCCCAGTCATACGCTTGTTGCCGAAGATGTGAGTGAGAAGCCATCCGCGCTGCAGGTCATCGGAGTCGACAACGCCGCCGTTCCGCAGCTTGACACGCTGGCGTGTCCAGTAGACCCAGGCGAAGTCGGCGTATAGGGCTGTCTGGATGAGGCCAAAGACAATGGAGATACCATCAGGCTTCCGGCCATTGATGTCGAGCGCACGGACGATCCAGTTCAAAATGTAGAGGGCGCGGTAGGAGCCCAGGAACACGATGTATAACGAAGTGATGACGGTCGGAACGGTGGTCTGGCGGAGGAGGAGGAGTTGAGGAAGTACGCAGACGGATTCGAGGATTTGGGAGAATACCCAAAGCCACTGAGAAGGGGAAAGAGACTAGTAAGTAACCTGTAGGATGGAAGGGAGGAAGGGCGAGACGTAGCGGCATGGTGTACTTACCTCTCGAAAACCCCAATCCTCCTTGGGCTTACCGATCATCATCACGAAAGGTGACAGGAGCAAGCTCGCCCCCAGTATGATGGCGCCGAACTTCCAGGCCTTCTCTCGCTCGCGGGTCCGTGGAAAGAAGAACTGCATGGCCGCAATGGTGTAGAATGACGAAGAGAGGTAGAAGATCTTGAAAAGGAAATTCCACCAGTCTAAAAATCCCCCCCACCAATTTTCGCCGAAAAGGTCTGTGTAGCGCGTGATGAAAACAAGCGTATAGAACACTTGTGTGATGAGAGACACGCCTACGGGCCAGTGTTAGTTGGAGGGATGTAGTTGCGTCAATAAAAATAGAGGGGTATAACCTTCAGCGCTCCTATTGCGATGGATGGAGTATAGGAGGATGCATTTTGAAATAAGATGAGATAGGTCAGCCGCCCATCTGAAAATCTACCAGTACGATGTCAGCTTCCGGTGATCTATGCGGCTTCGAGGTGATTGGGGATATGGAGCGCTTCGCGCCGCTGTGGTGATGCTGGTGCCGGGTCTGGCTCTGTTCTAATACTTACGCTGATTCCGTGTATATCTAAAAATCCCATCTTGTGCGACGGGCGCTCTACTCGCGCTGGAGTGGTTTCGTGTCAAGCTTCTAGCAGATAGGTGTTTTCTTGGGGGTTGAAGGAGGAAGAAGGTCGAACGTAAGATTGTTCAAGCTGATCCGAACGTTCGCCGGAAAAGTGACGTATCACGTACTGCACTTATACCCGAGTGGAGGTGGACTCGGTGGAGCAAGCCGTAGAGGTGCTCGGGCCTGGGGGTGTTGCGGGGTTTGCTCTGTTTGCTTGTGTTGTCGACTGGTTGCGGCGACGACGATTGCGGGAAGTTGTTTTGCCAAGAGCGGCCAGAGAAGAAATCATGAAAGAGTAGGAAATTGAAGCTCGGGCGGCTGGAACTCGAACCAGGCATAGGTAGGTAGCAGGAGTAGGTATGCACAGCTGAGCTAAAAGGCACAGCAAATGCAGAGAGGTACGTAACGGTAAGACCTCTTAGCTCTCGATTTGTTGACGTTCGTTTGTTTGGTTTCGGTTTCGGGGTCGTTGAGGGGAAGGCAGCTCTTGACATCCCTGCACTGTTGGAGATAACTTGACGAAGCACGACGGGAATCTTCCCTAGTGACCAGGGCATCTTACAATCATTGTTTCTGCTCCCCTTCCACTTCCTTGACTTCACGTTGACAGGCTCGCGGTGGCTTCCTGTCTGTTACTGCGAAGTCTCGCTATCCAGTTTTCCTGTCCCAAAGCACCTAAAATCCGATCCCAGATGAACTAGAGGTATGCGGTCTATGCAATGGAAACCCCTAAAATAGTACCTCTAGGCATAGATGTATACAGGATCAACCCTAAAAGTGCAACCCCCCAAAAGTGCAGAAGAACGAGCGGCCGAAATTGTTTTCCCATATGAAATCTTCAAACTGCAAAGTGCAAAGACATTGGCTAGGTAGGATTTATACCTCTACCTATAGGGGCCCAAATTGGTAGGAGAGAATTTTGTACCCAATTAGCAGGGCTCTAAATGCCCACTCTTTATAGTATCGTTTGTAGGCGCTCTTTAGTAGCTAGAAGGTGCTTAATGGTTTGTGCACCAGATCCCCGAAGTGCAAACTCCTACACGATGGAATCGAAAGTACAAAGATGGAAATCTGGCGGTCCCAATTACCTTCCCTTGCTCTCGTTTTTTGCCCTGTTTGCCACAGACTTTCAAGTTAAGGAACTCAAATTCGACACCCGATCTTTGATAGACTTTGTTGTCTTTTCTGAGACCATAGAAGACGGACGTATCAAGATGGTCTCTCGGGCGTTATGAGATGATACACCAGTGTATTTCGCGCGACTATGATTGGGTTTGTTTCTCCCCGCTCCCGATACGTTGACGTGACGACAACCCCAAGGCCGATTCCCAAGGACCACATGAATCAAGAAAAGTGGAATGGAAAGAGAAGAAAGCGACATAAAATAAGACGAACAACACTCCTTGCTCCATCTCTCTGAAAGAATAGCAAGTGACTGCCTGCCCCTTTTGAATGGAAATGATGATCCGCCTGGGCCGCGCATTCCCCAGAAGACGGGCCGTTACCATTCATCGGAGGGTGGGTGTACACGTAAGCTACATGGGTCGTCGGCCCTCGGGAACAACAAGCTTCCACAAGCACACAGCGGCCAGCCCGCATGCTGAAGCCCGACGCTTTTCCCAAGTCATCTTTCAACTCCGCGCGTAGATATCAGCACTCTTTGTCTCTTCTCAGCGACAAAGTCATCTACTGAAAGGTTCTGCAGATTGTGAACCGATATTCTGAGAAAACAACTTCTTGTTCGGATCCAGACGTCGCTGATCGCTGGCGCGACCTCTCTTCAACTTTGGCGCATCTTACCTGTGCGCATGTGGTCATCGAGAAGTGCCGTCCATGTTCCCCGATGCTCGCTTGCAGAGGCACCAAACACTAAGGTGAAGGAGCACTAGTTCAGTCCTGAGTAATCGATATACGGCAAGTGTGATGAAGTTTCGATCTCGTCTACATATTGTACGTACCTACCGCCATGGGCCACGTACGACAGAGACTCGACTGTGCCGGACAGAGGATTCAACCAAGCTGGCGTCATTCCTAAGCTCCATTGATTGACGATATCAAACCTTTTTTTTTTTTTTTTTTGGCAGATCTGGGGTAAAGAGCTTGATGACTCTGACCTTTCGTCGGACCTAGGACACCAGCAGGAAAGCACAAGTAGGCAGACTTCTAAAGTCACGGAATTCCGATCATGCATATGCCTCTCCTTCGGACACAGGGTAAATTTGGGTGAAATACAATCGGAAAGTATGGCCCGTATCGGTCTAGCCTAGAGGTACCTTTACCTACTAGCCGTCGTGATGTCGTGTGCTCTCTCGTTAAGTTCCAGAAGTTTGGGACCCTAGGAAAGAGCTGAGCTGGGATACCCAGCTCAAGACGGTGCGTCCCTGCTTCCCGGTCTGTGGGCTGTTGTACCTGGCAGTTCTCATTTCCCGATCTTGCTTGCCTCGAATGGAAGGTAGAAGTATTGTTTTCACTTGAAATCCTTACAAGTTTGCGGCTCTTTCACACCCCGTTTGACATGACGGATACAACCCAGGTGACTACCTAGCCCACCTCAGAAGCATCGTCCATACTTCCTCCGCGCTTTATCCCCCCCTCTTTCGTCTTCTGGTCTCTGCCAGACGAATCTGGTCTCTTGTCTCCTGACCCGATGAGCCCCGGTCGCTACTTCTTACATACCCGAGCATGGGACGCGTCACCAGTATTTGAATCTCGCTGTCTTGGCTCCCCAATGTGTGGGGCCATGTCATGAGTAGAGGTAGACATGTACATCGGGGAAACACCGATGATACCGAACCTTTTTGACAAGTAAATGCAATCAGATATAAGAAACCTATGAGCCGTGGGTGTACCTACCCGCCGACCCAATCCCTTAGGTACCCAAGCCATGCCACCAGAGGCACGGATATCACAGCCGTAACACTCCTTGACATTCCTTGCCCTAAGTGTAATAACAGCATAGATAATCTCTGTATCACCTTTCCGATTTCAACCTCTTATTTCTCCATTCCTTCTCCTCGTTTTCCCTTTTATCTTTCCTGTTATATCCTTTGTCTCTTGTCTTGATCCTCAAGGGCAGGCCAAAATGCTCCTAAATTGGCTCCTCATTGTCACGACGCTTTTTTCCCTCAGCACATGTGCGCCTATAGAGCACGAAGATGCCATTACGATAATGGGCATGACCGACCAGAAGGACATGAGCGGGAAGGCTGGAGATCCTCCTCAGAAATATTTCCGTAGGTGAACCCACAACAGCAAGAAGGCACCACCGCCAAGGTGTCCAAAGTTCTCAATGAGCTTGTCTCTGGGACTGCCCGGTATCAGACCCTATGCCGTAACTCGCGGTTGGATCATGCTGAGAACAGAACGCTGACCAACAAACAGACGAGTCAACGTAAGAGAAACACCACTTGTCAACAGATAAACAGCAGAGCTCGTTTGTTAACGTATAGTCACCGCGTAGCTTCGACCCACACTATGATGGCCGGTATGACGCACCTCCTGTTGATCTGGCAGTCGCATTATATTCGCGATACTGACACGACGGCGCAGGTTTGCCGAGAAAGCGCTCGGCTACCAGGAACAAAAGGCAGCATTGAAAAATCTTGTCCGGACATTCCTTGAGACAATGAGAGACCTAGGCATTGAGACCTGGCTCATGCACGGTAGCCTGCTGGGATGGTGGTGGAACAAGCAGGTATAGCTGACCCTTTTCGCCCGTGACGGTTGCTAGAACTGACATGCACCCAGATCATGCCGTGGGACTCGGATGCCGACGTACAAGTCACCGAGGCCAGCATGTACTTCCTAGCAACCTATTACAACATGTCCGTCTTTCATTATAAGACACCGAGGTTACCGGCCGGCCGGAACTACATGTTGGAGGTTAACCCTAACTTCTCCAACGGAGACCAGTCGGACTGGATGAATGTCATCGACGCCAGGTGGATCGATACCGAGTCCGGATTATTTATCGACATTACAGCTGCCCGGTACAACCTGACACACCCGGCAGGCGAGGGCATGATGAGCTGCAAAGATGGCCATGAGTTTCGGGTAACTATCTCCACATCAGTGAAGAGTAGCGGCGGTGACTAACAGTAGGTAGGATACATACATCTTCCCCTTGCGGGACACCATCTTCGAGGGAGTTGCAGCCAAGATCCCGTACCGCTATAAAGATTTGCTCGCAAAAGAGTATGGTGACTGGTCACTTACCTTGAAAGACTTTGCCAAGTATGTACACACCATCCGGTCGAAGAGAACTATGCAAGCTAATAGCTCTACAGCCACATATTTGACGAGGTAAAGATGGAATGGGTGCCGAAGTTGACTACACAGTGAATTGCGGGCGGAAGAGCAAAAATTGATACCCTATAGATGATGATGAGGTGAACTGAAGCGGGTTCGTAGCCTCGGAAGGAGGACGAGATTAGATCAGCAACAAGATACAGGGAGACCCATGTACAAAATAGATGCTTGGTCTGCCACATGAAGAGGTGAAGAAGAACTTATATTGTATAAATGAGAAGTAACCGTTGATAAGATCGCTATCATTCGATGCCGGCTGGTGATGTTGTTGTTGATGTTTCGGTTGTGGTTTTGCTGTGACTGTGAGGCTGAACTAGGGACCTGGGGCCTTCAAGGGTCAAGTGCTTGGCAACAGCCACTCCACCGCAAGGATAAGTAGTGCAGGCGGAACCCAACCTCTGGAAGCTCGGCGGTTGCGGGGGGATGCCCCCAGGGGACACCACAAGGCAAGGACGGGAAGCAGCGAGCAGCCTGCCAACGCATCCACTGCCGCCAAGCCGTGCGACCCCAGTATTATCGCGTCTGTCAATTGATCCAGCGCGTTCCAATGTCGTCAATTGAACTCCTGCGACTACCTCTCTTCACTAACATCACACCCGTGCCACTCCAGTCTGTCGGCGGTATAAAAGACAGCTGCCACGCCTACCTAAGAATGTGATCCGCTCCAGCTAAGGATTGACCCCTTTCTCGAAGCCATGGCAACCAGTAAGCCTCTCAGTCCAGAATGCTTTCAGTTGGTTTTAGACTGACCTGAGCCAAGGTCGGCAGGAGCGCATGCAGGAGCGCATGCGCGGGGCGCAGTAAGTTGTTGACGATATCTTGTCTTTCTGCGTCATCTCTGTCATGAGACTTTTCCCGATTTTTAATGACATCCAAACAGTTCTCATCAGGTTGCCGATATCTCTTTCAATTTCGAGATCCCTCTACCCGTAGAGGAACCCTCGTCCGAGGAACCCACAGGTCACGATGAAGCGTCTTCGCCAACCAAATCGCCAGACACGGCTCTTGCTCCAGCTCCTACAGTAGAGACACAGCCTATAGCTGGGCAGGTGTTGACACGTCCAACGCCCAATACGTCTGTTAAAAGGAGTCGTAGGAGCCCCCCATCAGCAACGTCGATAGCTGCGATACATACACAGCCCCAGCCGCCGCACCCTCGAGCTACGAGTCCTTCAGCTGCGTCTGCGCAGTCGCGCTCTCCCGACACGAACGACTTTTCTGCCCACAATGACAAAGATTCACATACCGTCATCAGCGAGCGATCAACTCGGGAACGCTCCTCTGGCTTACGACGCACTTCTCCTACGCGGACGGACCATGGAACAGAAGATGTGACATCGCCGATAGTCGATAAACATCCTAGCCCAGCTCAGTCACAGTCGCATCAGCACTTGAAATCGCCCGAGCAACTCCCACCACAACCAATAAGCAGTGCAACCAAGGCACATCACCGGCCTCGCTATGTCTCGCCGACTGCTCTGACGGAAGAGGTAGACGAGAGTCCGGCCGATGCTCCCGGAAGCGGAAGGCGTCGACCATTACGGGTTGATGAACCTGGAAGCGCAGTGATTGGATCCAGCGCATTACTCCAGCAGGTTCTAAAGGAGTTGGACGATGGGACCGAACAAGAGCCAGAGCAATCTTCTCCACTCGAGCGCGCGGCATCACGGAAGAGTGGGGATTTGTTCGCTGTAAGGAGGGTGTCGGCCGAAACGCGGAGGAGCTCAAGACTCTCGGGTAGTAGTCCGCCTGAAAGTGTGGCGAGCCAAGACTTGGGCGAAGAGCCCTCGCCGTCGAAAGCAGCGCAGCAGGGCGGAACTGAGAGGGACAGAGATCCAGGGTTAGAGGCAGGAGACAGACAACGCGACACGCGCAGTGCTGAGCGTACCAATGACGGCGTCGAAAGCGAGCGTCCTAGCAGAGGAAAGGGGAAGAACAGGGGCCAGGAAGACGACACCGAAAAGGCCCAGGAAATTAGCGACAAGGAAGCTGCTCAACTTCTCGGCCGGAAACGTCCTAGACGAGCTGTCCCTGCGCCCTCCTCACAGTCAGAGGCAAGACCACCTGAGGAGGAGCCTCTGCTTAAGCGACGCCGCAGACAAATCGAGCCAGCGGATACGGCCCAACAGAAGCCATCCAAAGCACGAGGAGAAAGGCTTGAGCGCGCGCCTACTCCGGTATCGAGCCCTCCTCAGGAACAGCAGAAGCAACCAAAGCAACAAACGGCACCCGCAGGCCGCAGACGTACGACTCAGAAGACCCCGAAGGCGAAGCAGAGCAGAAAAACATCCAAGAAGGATGATGCAGAGGACCAAGGAAAGGGGGAGAAAGCAGAAGCCGTTCCGATTACCGTCCAGCGCTTCACAAAGCCGCCCAGAGCCAGCGACGATGCTGACGAACTAAATGCCAGTGTTCTTGACGCCGAGATTCCATTTGCGAACAGAGCCGGCGTCAACGCCATAGACGTCCTCTCCGAACTATGCGAGGGTCTCATTGCAGGGTTTTTAGCCAGGCTGGAGGAACGAGCCCGAGCTGCAGATGACGCAGCAACAAAGAGGGAACAAAAGACCAAGTTTCGCACCATGGAGGCGTTTCAGGAGGAGCTGAGGACTAGGCTACTGGAACGCACTATCGCCCTCGATACGCTCCACGCCCTGCGCAAACGGGTAAGGGTGGTGCAGAAGGAGAAGCTGGGATTGAGAGAGGAGATATTGAGGATACGCGCCGAGAGAGATCAAGTTTCGTTGAGGATGGACGCTATTCGGATTAAGCATGAGGTGGATAGTAAGGAGGCTTTGGTCAGTTCTTGCCCCGATCCACTTTTTCTCTCCTTTCCCTAATGGGGTTTGCTTGCTAACCTTCTCTTCTTTCTTGCTACTAGCGACACATATCGCTCTCCTCTGCCATGCATGACATAGACCTTGCGGTGGAAAGAGGTCAAGCAGCTCCCGAACTGTTCCCGGCTGAGCAGAAGATGGCAGACCTGGCGAACTTGGAGTTCCTCATCAGCAGGGTATCGGGTGAGGTGTGTAACAAGGGTAACGGCGGTGGGACATTAAAGCAGATCAAGGATTTCAATGCTTTTTTGGAGCGAGCGGCAAGTGTTTTAGAGGGCAGGTAATTGGGTACATCAATTCAATAGCATCTCGACACCACTGGACAAAAGCGTCTTGCTCGGGATGCCAGTTGTGCAACGATTCGAACTTGGTGTTGATATATCTTTATGTCAATGTCCAAGTACCTTCTGTTGGACTATGACACTGACCGATGCCTTAGCTGGCCCAAGTATCCGCAGCAACACTCTTCATGAATTTGACCATGTTATTTTGTGAATCTGAAATATATCCACATCTAGGTGGCTAAGTCGTACTGTTATGTCCGGAATCTGTTGCTTGTAATACATCCCCCTTCAACCTGACGGGATTGTCAAACACTCATTTCAATAGTTCGGTGTTCCAAGAACCCGCTTGATCTTATCTCCAATCGTCTCCTTACCCTCCATTCTGCGTTGCTCTCTCTCCTTGGATTGCTCGTTCCACAACTCCTGGAGATTCTTCGCCATAATCGCCTTGGCCCTGTGCTCAGCTCTGAGCGCCTCCTCTTCCGCAGCGCGCTCCGGCTCCGGAAGTTTGGCCAATTGCTCCTGCCAGGATTCCACGATGGCCTGGCTTGGTTCGTAGGGGTCCTTCCCTGGCTCTGTACCTGCACCAGCTGCTGATGTGGACTGAGGGGCAGCCGATGTTTTAGTCGGGTAGACGGGGACTTTGTAGGTGCTGTTTTCGAACAGCGAGGGGAACGCAGGAATTGGCCGGCCCTCAGCTTTGCACTTCTCGATCTCCGCTTCTTGGTCGAGCATCCGATGGTACAAAGCGTCGGCGTGCATTTGGATGTCCTCGTCCACTTCGGGCGAGCGGCCGTAGGTTTGGAGGTAGCCTAGGGCTTTTAGTAGTTTCTTCAACATTATTAACTTGGTCAGTAACTAATCGACGAAACAATAAGAGACAAAACTGCCTGCTCCGAACAGCTCGCGCCCAGGGAACACAGGGCAGTAATAACGCATAACATACCGATTGCATATTATAGCACCTCTCAAACTTCCTCACCGTATCCCGGCACATGGTCGCGCGATCCGCCCAGCTGCCGTGCTTCATACAGTTGTTCCAGTCCAGCTGTTCCTCGGCGCAGTTCTCCAGCGCCGCTTTGCCGATCATCGCCTTGCGCTCCTTGAACCCTTCCAGCACGTCCATTAGCTTCTCGTGGTCCGTCTTGGTCTCGGCCTCAATCTCGTACTGCGGCCGGTAGGTTTTCCATAGGTGCGCGTAGCGGCCATCTTGGTAGAGGGAGGCGCGTGGTACAGCTGGTTGTTGTTGTTGTTGTTGTTCCTGTTGTGGTTGTTCGGTCGCTGGTACTTTCGCTGTCGGTACAGGCGCCGCTGGAGCGCTGGCGAGATGCTGTTTAGCTTGTGACTGTTGCTGTTGCTGTTCCTGTTCTTGCTGAGTCGTGTACTTGACGGGGGACTCCCGGGCAAGGAACTCGCGGAGCTTGGGATCGAGCTTCCCCAGGGGATCTGACTCGTCGCTGCTGGAGCTGCTTCCGAACCACCCATCAAACCAGCCCATTGTTGCTGGGTTCCAATGTTGATCCTAACCGCAGCACTTGCGCTTTGGTGATAGTCTTCCAGCGACAGGAAAGCTGGGCTAACGCGCAAGTCTGGTAAGTACTATCGCGTTTGTGGCACCATGAGGGAGGGGTAACTTCTGTTCCGTTGCCCTGCGAGCTATCGAGAGCTTGCAAGTTGGGCGGACCAAGACGGCAGAATGACCGGCCTCGGGAATTGCGAAGGGTGGTTGATCTAACCCTAACCCTAGACTAAACTCACCAGAACATCGCCCGTTCGCCTCCGGCTGTGGAAGGAGGAAAGGGGCAACCTCTGAACCTCTCAATCTGGTTCTAGTGGTAAACAACTTGCATCCGGGCACTTGCACTTCTAGCAGTTCAAACCCTGACATTACGCCTTTGCGTGTCAGTACTCTATGTAACATGCCGCGCTTTTCTCAAAACTTAGCATCCAAAGATTGACAATGTTTCTTTTACATTTGCTACTAAATCATAACGCTACCTGAGATTACGCTGATCGCCTGCTCAAAGCAACAGCATCCCCAGCACGCTCCCCGCACCAGCGATCAAAGCAGCACCACCCATCAAATCTATGGGCCGCCCGGCTCCTGAATTTGATCGAGTAGTCGCGGTAGTCGACGCATTCTGAGCAACTCCTGACGTTTGTGATGTTATAGCTGTCACCAGCGTCTGAGTCATGCCATCCGAGACGGTGGTCAGAGTAGTGAGGCTACTACCTGAACCGCCTCTGCTGGCTGGAGCTGCAGTTGATAACCCAGAAGTCTGTGTCGAATTGCCGAAATGAACACCGCCAGAACTAGAAGGACTTTTCGAAATTCCGGTGACCAGCGATTGATGGGCAGCACCAGTTCCGTGTGGCTTCCCTCCGCCGACTACGCTGGCTGCTGGAGTAGTGCTGTTTGTGATGGGGAAGAAGCCGGGTGGGCGGGAGGTTATCGCAGCTCTGGAGGTATCTGCGGTGGCGGAACTAGCACTGGCTGAAGACTCGGTAATAACTGAGGTGAGGAATCCGTTGCTGGCTGTGGTCGATGTCGTGTCCGCACCAGCTGTTTCGGTTCCGGCTGTCTCGGTCGCAAATGCCTTAGTCGTTGTTGTCTCGAGTGCAACAGAGCTTGGGAAAGCTGAGTTCTCGGTTGTTGTCTCGAGTGCAACAGAGTTTGTGGAAGCTGGGTCCTCGGCAACGGCAGTGCTTGAGGCTTCAAGGCTCGACAACTCAGCGGTTGATATAGCAGCTGAAGTCACTTCAGTGGACTGAACCGGAGACACCTCAGAGATTTCGGCAGTCGTTGAAATCTGTGAGACAAGAGGGATAAGCTCACTGGTTGTGCTAGCCAGAGTAGCTGCCCCATCCACCGCCTATAAGAAGTCAGTTGCGATTCTCTCTTGAACGGGCATCAGGTCCAACATACCGACGAAGCAAGGCCTGAAAGAGGTCGCAATTCGCCTGCGGAAGCCTCTGAGGCAGCGGGGGTAGCGATGGATGTCAAAGACTGAATGCTTTCCTGGCTGCTGGCCACAACCTCTGCCGGGATTGTGGTGCCGGGAGCAACACTGGCACCGAGAGCAGATGTCGCAATGGGAACAGTCGTTTCGCTGTTCACACTGGAGTCTTGAACTGGAATAGCTGGTTGCGTGGCGAGCGTGTCGTGAATACAGATGGCCAGGAGACAGGCCGCAAGGTTTCTGGCCGAGTACTGCATTATGACTTGTCCTTCGTGTCAACTCGTGATCGGGACGCGAACTTGATCCAAACGGGAAGTTCCAAGAGAATCAAATGGGTATAATGAAACGAACGGCAAAGCAAACTGTCAGGTAGTAACGAAGAACGGAGTGCAAGCACTCGGGTGAGAAAGAGAAAGAGACGACTGAACAAAAGAAATTAGACACTAGAGCATGGATTGAAGTGTCAAAGTTGGGGGATATAAGAAAGAGAGCGCATAACCACAACAAGTCGGACAGAAAAGAAGATGGATATACGAATCTAGGCCTGTTCCACGACGTATATCACCGGCACTATCCTTCCAGAATGCACATGGCTTGCCATGAAAGTAGAAGCACCGGAGAGGGGTCACTGTCTCAGGATAGCTCGAGCACCAGCGTAGCGTAGGGGGAGCACAAGAAACAACTTGGATAGTCAGATACAGGTGAGATCTGGATCCAAACATCCTGGTACCTCATGTGGCAAGGTAGAGAAGTTGGGACGAGCAAGGGGTTGTTGACGGCCATCCAGAACCGGGAGGAAAGCCTCCCGCTTCTGCGCACGCCTTGAACCTTCCGTCTTGGCATAGTCGTTTCTACTATTCTGGGAGTCTTGTGCCTCCGTGAAGGTCTTGGATCACTGGTGGCAAGGTAAAGATCCAAATCTCTGAGACGTAGAGTAATAACAGCCTGTTCATGGTGAAACCAGACTGTTACCTAGCTGAGCACGGACATAGATGTTAGCGAGGCGAAGGGGTAGCATGCTACAGCACCCACTATAGTCGTACTGTCATACGATCGGAAAGAAAAAGTGTGAAACATCCAAGTTTCTTTTTTGTCATTGTTTCCGCTCAAGGTTTTGAAGCTCACAATCGCAAAGTTTCCCAAAATCTAGACAAGCTTTCGAATTCCAAGTCGCCACCTGCTTGCCAGCTCACAAGTGTTCTCCTTGTCCAACAGCAATATCAGGGAATCGTGCCCTTTTTTTAGGGGCAACTTCGAACACATATCAAGAAAATCCAAGACAAGTGACCTAGCAGGCGTATGCCTTAATGGAAATCCGGTATTTCTCAGAGCTTATATAACAGAACCCAAGAGAATAGATATCTTCCAACACTCTGCAGATTCGGCTGAGTAAAGAACATTTCGAATTCAAGTTGAATCAAGAGCAAGTGATACCCAGCAATACATTCAAATGAAACAACCAAGCGCATAGCTCGACACGATCCAGGTCTCAACCAAGCCTTCCACATCACAACATCCTCAGGATTCTGGCACACCAGCCCGAATATTAGCATACCTACTAGCGGGATACGCCAACAGATTCTTCGTCTGATCCAGCCTCTTCATCTGAGTCGCCAACGTTCCAATCAAGCTCTTCGCACCAGCCTTGTCACCGCTTGCCTCCCAGAACACCGCACCACCCAGTCCCCTAAGGAAGATGTACTTCGTCTTCACCAGAGCGCTCAGGACATTGTCATACGTAATGAGCTCGCGCGACGATGCGTCGTAGCTATAAGTGGCCTTGGCCAGATTGTCGTACTCCTCCTTCGCTCCGGGGCGTGGAAGGTCTCTGTAAACCCAGGTCCCTGGCTCCAACGTGCCGGCGCCGATGCCACTGTACGGCTTACCCAGTCCGTCAGTGTCTTCGAACGAGCGGCCGTATAGTGGCAGGCCGAGAACAATCTTGTTGGCTGGGATGCCGCGGCGGACGAAGTCGCGGACGGCTTGATCGGTGTTAAATCTGGTTGTGAGAAGATTCTTGGGACTGGGGAGGAGGTTGGCCTGGTGGCCCGTGGTGGAATCCCACGAGCCGGTGTAGTCGTACGCCATCAGATGCCAGGAGTCAATGTACGGGTTCATGCCGGGAAGGTCCATGACGCCGTAGTGCTGAGGTCCGGCGGGTGCGGCGATGGTGATGAGGAAGTGATAGCCAGGGGCGTATTGCCGGGCATAGTCATCAAGGGCTTGTCGGCAGGCCCGGAGAAGGAGGACAAAGTCTTGTGCCTCGCGTGCATTTGTCGGATATTCCCAATCGATATCGAGGCCATCGAAGCCCCAATCTGAAGGGCTGGATTAGATTTTTTCTTCTCATCCTCGGGATAGAAGTTCTCTGGAGCTCACTCACCTTGTACAAGCTTCACGGCGGAAGAAGCAAACCTTCGTCGTCCTTCCTCAGTGGCGGCGACTGGTGGGAACTTGGGTGATTACGTCCATCCTCCTATGGAAAGGAGGACTTTCATATTCCTGTTCCTCTTCTTCAGAAGGTACATTTGCTTGACGCAGCCGTAGACATTCTCGCCCGGTTCACTCCACGAGTCGCCAGGATAATGTTTCTCAAGGTCTGCGTAAGTGTCCGAAGATACTCTGCTAGGTGTCAGTGCCCTTTCAAAGTCTATATCGTCAGGACTGTGAGACCTACACCTGCCCGTCTGGTTTGATATCTGCGAAAGAATATAGCACGTGGGTTATTTGTGAAGCAGGAAGCTGTTGAGGCTGGAAGTTGGCACCGTAGATACCCCTGTGATGGTTAGTTAGTATGCCCGTCCTGAAGTTTCTGATCGTTGATAACCTACCAGTTCGTAAAGTAAACGGCATTGCGATATGAAGACACTGTCGTGTTCCCAGCAGATTGAATCTGGAACTGGCTAGTCGCAGCTGCTGCTGGCGTTGATATCACCAGCAGAGGGATGACGCAGGTTATGAAAGAAGACAACATGATTTCTATTGAACCGTGAAAAGATCTCCCCAAACAGTAGCACAAGTCGACATTGGGCACATCAACAATGCTTCCTACCTGGGAGTTTTATAGCTCAACTCAACCTGATTTCCAACAGTCAAGTATATTGAGAAATCTTGATGAATGTCCTTGACTTCGCGATACATCACGTCGCCAAATAAGACACAACCGCGAGGCATTGGAATGTGGACTCGGGTGCTTCCAGCCCTTGTCTCATGTCCATGCTTAAGATTCTTCGGGCTGGCGAGAATGCTTTCAAGACGGTGTCGGAAGTGGCAGAAGTGGCTGATCCTTCAGTGTCCCATCTCATCACCTTCAGAGCATGACACTATTTACTACAGTAAATGTCAAGGAAGCGGAGGACCGCGCACAATAAAGAAACAGACGAGTCGACGTGATTATAAGTGGTGTATCCCTTGAGGATGGTTCAACGTTTCGCCAGGAAACGGAATATTAGAGGTCTGTAGTACCGTCCATACCTGTCAAAGTCATCGAAGAGGAAAAAAAGGCTATCTTGGTGAAAGTGCCCTGATCTTAAACCCTCCTTATGAATTCCTGATACCGATTTAAAACTCACATATGTAATACACGGTGCTATCATGCATACCTAAAGTGCAACATTCCAGCGACATTAGCATTTGGTGGAACAGGGCGATAGCTCTGAATATCCCTCCACGTCATGCCCAACGCTCCCTCCACGTCATGCCCAACGCTCCCTCCAGGTGCGCGGCAATTGAATGTGAGAGACACTACTCTGTTAGGGGTTAAATTCTCGTCTACACGACGTAACCTATCCCCAGCCCACTACAGGATTGCATAATGACCCTTTTGTTGACGAGGAAATAGCTTCATCGCTTCCCAATCATTCCAACGATTCTCAATATTCATAAAGTTCATCAACCACCCAACCTCCAATACTTGTAGACTCCGTGCCAACACCTCCCAGCCTCTACTTGCCAATGGTGTGGCCCACTACATCACCGCCTTCTCCTCGTTGATAGTCGGTCTGTAGAGATAGGCACATACTCATCAGCCTCAATCCTTAGAGGTACCATTTGCAAAGAACCGAACCAACCAGTACCCAAAGGAACATCAGAGAGAGTAACCACTTACAACTTATGCAGTACCGTCTTACCTCCATAATACCCAAGCCGCAGCCGCAGCCCTCCTGTTCTATCATCCATCTTCTCCTCCATCCTCTTCTCCGCCCTCATGAGCAACACTGGCATCACTGCGTACATCACCATCCAACCTCCCCAAGCCATGCCTGCCACGCTCTTCATCTCCTCCCACATCCACCCTCCATACCCTTCCTCATACAGCACAAAAGCCACCACCATCTCAGCCGAGACCATGAATGCCAGCGCCATGGAGCAGATGGCTAACCTTAAATAGGCGACGCGGGGTACCTCATAGTGGCGGAGGACAAGGTGAGCCCATATTGCTGAGGTGATGGTTAGGAGGATGGTCAAGCAGAGAATGCGGTTGTTGTGGTCGGGGCCAGAGGAGGAGAGAAAGTGAGCGAAGGTGGTGATGGGTATGAGTTCAGCATAGGCAATGTAGCCGAGGAGTAGGCTGGTGAGGAAGGTGAGGAGGAAATAGTAGAAGGAGACGCGGATAACGAAAACAGCGAGGGCGATGTCCCAGAGGACTTCGATGATGGAGTCGGTGGTTTCGAATAATGGCCAGGAGCCTTCCATTGCTGTCTGTATATTTCTATGGCTTATCGTGTGATATGGGCGGTGATTTGGCAAAGTGACTGTTCTTGTATATGATGAGGACTGGTGTGTCACCCCTGTCAATGGTGTGTATGTGTTTGCGTATGTGTGTAGGTGATGATGAGGCAAAATAGACGCCAGTCAAACAGCAGTCGATGTAAACTTCCACTTGTTATGGATGACTTTTTTTTTCCCACACCATCGGCCTGTAGAGCATCTATATATCCATTGTGACCCAAACCTACACCGAGGCGACATCAATACTCAATCTGGCGACAGGAACAAGCCCCCTCAGGGGCCAGGTGATGGGGTGACTTTTATGGCGTGACACGCTGAGCTGCCCATTCCGACAGGTCATTGGAAAGTGACATGACCAAACAGAAAACCGCTGAGCCACCATAAATCCCAGGAATCAAGCCAAGGCCATTTCTTGCCAGTTATCGTAAGGAATAAAGCCGTGTCAATGCAGTCGTTACAAACATGTAATGTTTACACCACCTCATCCAAAGGGTAGGTGATTTACAGTTGAGCGGCCCAGTCGCTGTGTCAAACCCCTGAAATTTACAGACAAGGACGTGCCAAAACATGATGACGGCGCAATGAAAGGGCATCCAACACGATACAGGACAATATCTAATCTATAATCATATCCCCAAACTCCCGTCGTCGCTTATCTTGGGTATCGTCTGTATTCGTCTCCATGAAGAAAAGAGAGTTCTTCGTTGCGCACTGTTCCAGTTGAGTTGAATTGTCCAAGCACGTTAAAGACATGCTTAGAGTTCGGTCTTAGCCAGTTTCTGAGCAAGCTCATCAACCTCCTTGTCCTTGACCTGAACAACTGGCTCTTCCTGAGCCGCCTCGGCTTCCTTGATGAGCTTCTCTGCCCTCTCTTCGACTTCCTCCTCCTCCTCCTCCTCTTCTTCTTCTTCCTCCTCATCTTCCTCCTCAAGGTCGCTCAGGCTGTCAAGACCCCACTCGTCCTCGGCGACAACATCGCCACCAAACCGCTCCTTGCGCTCCTCGAGAAGATCTTGCAAAGCGATAATGGCCTCATCGTCCTCGGTGAACTTGTTGCCGTTGAGTTCGATCTTCTTCAAGGCAGGAAGAGCCTCCTCAGCGGCCAGAGCCAGACCCTTAATGCCACGGGCGGTAATCTCATTGTACTGGAGGCGCAGGATCTCGAGCTTCTTGTTCTTTCCCTTCAGAAGCGCCTCCGACAAAAGGATACCGCCCTTGGCAGAAAGGAGAGAGTCACCGATGCCAAGTTCGATGAGCTCAGTCCAGCCGGGGGTCACCTTCGCAAGAGCCTTAGCGCCCTTGAGGGTGAAGGTGTTGTCCTGGAGATCGAGAATCTGGAGCTGAGAAGCGTGGTTAAGACCCTCGCTCAGCAGATGGGATATACCCTCTTGCCGAATACCGTTTTGGACCATCTTAATCTGCTTAACCTTGTTATGGAGTCTGAAAGTCTTAGCCCACGCGGTCATACTGCCGTTCTCCAGACGGTTACGGCCACAAATGACGGTCTCGAGGTAGGGAACATCCTGTCCCTGCTTGCGCGCTTCTTCCTTCTTGGCGTGGAGTTCGGACAGAGCGTCGGCAATCAAAATACCGGCATGGGGACCCAGGCCGTTGTTGTTCAGATACAGGTGCTGGAGAGGGACGTGTGCGGCGAGGAAGGCAACAAGGGGCGCCTGGGTGTTGAGGCCGAATGCATTGTCGTTGAGGTTTATCGTGTTCAGCTTGGGGAGGTTAAGGATGGAGGTGAGGAGCGAGGAAAGGGCCTCGGGGATCTCGTTGAGCAGACGGCCGGTGAAAATATCGGCAAAGTTGGCAACCTAAAAGGCAACAGGTGGTTAGCCGCCGTCCCTTCTTCGTAATGCGCCGAGGCCCATATATGCACTTGAGAACAGCTAGACATACACGAAGAGTCTTCTTGGTGGCGAGAACCTCACCAAGCAACTTGCAAGCGCCGACGCCCAAAGTGTTTCCCAAAAGGCGGACTTCCTCGACATCGTCCATGGCCCGGAGGGGGGCAATATGGGCCTCGAGGTCCTCGGCGGTGTCGAGCTTCAGACCTTTCCCCTCGAGGGAGAAGACCTTGGTAGAGACGGTCATTGTGTAAGATGTGTATAAGAAAAAGCGGGCTTAGTTTCGGGAAGAACTCGAGTAGCACAAAGCAGACGCGAAGACGGTGGAAGCGGGAGGGAGATGGAAATCGCGTTGACGCGGTGGACGAGTGCAGGATAGATATGCAAGTGCGCTCAAACAGCCCCGAGTTCTAGCGGGGGAGGGGTTGACAAAAACTGCCACAGCGGCCGGGTCTAGGCGCTTCTCGCGCCTGTACACTAGGCGTCTTATGCTGTAGTGGGGGCATCAGTCAGGCAACTAGCGAATGGGATGACGCACTTGCTTGAGATGAGCTGGTCATGAAGCCCCAGAGAGATCATGAAACAGAGGGAGGCAGGGAGGCGATTGCCCCCATACACCACACTGAAACGGACGAAAATCTGGGGCTCGGTGGGAGCCCAGGCAGGGATGGGGCCTGACCTCCAAGCCAGCCAGCTCAGGCGGCCGCCAGCTGTCGCAGGTTGCGCTTCCACTTTGCTGATAACGGTCACCCTGGCGCGACATCGCCCTTCTGAAAGATGCGGCCGACGGCACCAGCAGGCGCACGGGGGGACCCATTACCCAGCCGTGGACGGGGCAGCTCCGCGTCGACAAACCTGGGGAAAATGAGGAAGGTCCGAATTCTTACCTACATACACAGTAGACACAGCTGCTTCTTCGATTCAACAGTTCACCTCAAATCCCTCCCGCTCGACTCTTCACTCGAACTTCGAACATCCTACCTTAAACAAAACCCAGAGCAGATCAGGGCCACACGGTAACAATTTTACACGGACCCCGTTACGAAACGATATCCGACATCAACTCGTGGCGCGACGCCATTCACCACCATCGCCAACTGTCGTCCGCAACTACGGCGCATTATCACCACATCTCTCCTTCTTGAACATTTCCGCCTTGTTTGAACGGGCGTACACATTGAGAAACAGAACAACCCAATCTTCTATACACGAATCATTCAGCTACAATGACTAGAGAACACTCTCCTGCGGATGACTCGCCGCTGTCATCAATGGCGTCGTCCGACGAGGAAGAGATTTTCGCGGACGAGGTGCCAGAAGCCGTCGACGAACCAGAGGAGCCCCCAACAAAGCGTATCAAAGTTACCACCGGGTCGACAGCCTCATCGGCTGTTATCCAGGAGCCCGAGGCAGACCCAGACTTTCCAGACGGCATGTCCGATGTCTCCTCCGATACCGATGGCGACATCCCGAGTTCGCCAATTAATGCGCGACAAGACGAAGATGACTTCCAGGAACAAGTCACTGTCTGTGCTTGGGAAGGCTGCAAAGTTGGGGATCTGGGAAATATGGATAGGCTCGTTGAACACATTCACAACTCGCACATCGAAGGTCGACAGAAGAAGTACACGTGCGAATGGATTGGGTGTAGTAGGAAGAGCTTACCGCATGCCAGCGGCTATGCGCTCAAGGCGCACATGCGATCTCACACTAGGGAAAAGCCATTTTACTGTTATTTGCCAGGTAAGCCGCCCTCCTTTGGCAGTTGGAAGATGGATGGCCTTCTAATACTTACGTGACGTACCAGAATGCGACCGCGCTTTTACACGTTCCGATGCCCTAGCCAAACATATGCGGACAGTCCACGAGACCGAAGCTCTACGACCTTCTGACCCGGTGCCCAAGAGTATGCAAGCAGGGGGCGGTCCGGCTGGAAAGTCAGCCAAAGTGAAGATCATAATCCGAAGGCCGGATTCTCATGCGGCCGGACAAGACGACTCAGTTGACGATGCTAGCGGCGGAGACGACGGGGCTGATTTTACGCCTTTGACCGAAGAGCACGGTTTCACTACCAAGGAACTCGACATGCCGCTCGACAGGTTGATGAAGCTGTGTCGACTACAAGTCAAGTTGGTAGAAGCGGAAGGCGAGAAGCTGCGCAAGGACTGCAAACTCTGGGAAGAGCTGTACAAGCAGGAGTGGCTTGAAAAGGAAATCCTGCTCGATCAGGTCGTACGCAGCGAACAGGCCTGGCACGCACGCCGTCAAGCCGTGTTAAAAGGTATGGCGGACGTTCAGCTACCGGAAAAAGCTGTGGCAAACGGGACAGTTGGTGAGGACGATACAGCCGAGGCCGCCAGACTCACTGTGGAGGAATAGATGCCGATTCGGTGCTGCTAGGGCTTAGGCGCCGTACCGGGCAAATGCTTCAAACCACACCGTCTGTTACCCTTATGCGTCAAGGGTTTTGGAAGGCCTTGTTACACTCGCATAAGCCGTGACCTGGCCTTCAAAAAGGAATAACAAGGCATTGCTTGACGCCTTGTTACACTCCGCCGATGAGTGTGCAATCCTACAGCGGCTGCTTGGCTTTTATCCATCCACTTCTTTCGTTTTTGTTCGAGAAACCATGACGAGCATTATTTAATAATCTGGGGTGTATGGAGTAACGGGAATACAATTGAGCATGGTTATGGGTTATGGATTACTTGTGGGTAAAAGGGTATTATAGGTTCGACAGCTTTTTACAGTATCAATCCATGTGCCTGCTTGTCGCTGGTGAAGCAGGATGCATCTGCTCGTAGCCAACGTTTGTTCCTCGCTGGAAATAACGTGTGGACATCTCAAGCACAGCAGTATACTGGCATCTTGAGCGTGGAGTGACGAGGAATGAATGTGAACATCAGCCAGGACTCTGCACAGCACATGTTTTGGTAGTTATTGAACCAAAACCCTTGACGTGTTATATAACCGCAATGCTGCGCCAAGTGATCAAAACGACATAAAGTACACAGTCAAAGGTTGGTGAATACAACTCAAACCAAAAAAAGTAGTCCCTGAAATCTCACCAAACTCCGGGAATACAAATTGACTACTAGGTAAGGAACCGTTTTCCTTTCAAACAAAAAGAAAGACATAACCCCTTTCCCACACTCACACGCGGCAGGACTTAGAGCACAAATTCAGCGCCTAGATCTCCTTACGAGTGACCCTCTTCTTATCACCATCAAACCTCTTCTCAGCTTCAGCGTTCTTGAAGGGGAAGTTGCTCGTCCTCTTGTCGGCACCAGTCGTAGCATTGACCTTGCCTTGCTCGCCAGCAAACATAAAGAGCCAGAGGGCGTATGCGGACATGATGGCACTGCCGGTGAAGCCGAGCAGGTAGCCGACGTGGCCGCCGCTGCTGGTGTAGCGGCTGTAGCCGTAGGCGGCGCCGATGGTGTGGTAGAACATCGAGATGAAGACGACAGCGTTGGCGTAGGGGGAGTTGGGGTCGTTTGGGGCTGTAAAGAATGCAGGTGTCAGTGTGTGTTTTCAGGGCCCAGAATGAGTGAAAGGTAGTAGGTAGGTGGAAACTTACAGGTCACGTTGGTGGTGAGTGGTAGAGCACCGGATAGGGTGACGATGAGGAGGCCGATGGTCAATTGGGAGAAACCGAGGTATCGGGCAAAGTATGTCTCTACGACGTTTACCACGGCAGGAGCATGAGCATGTCCGCCGTTCTCTGTGAGCATCGAGCTGATGAAGGTCGGCCAAACGATGAGCGGCACTGCTTGGAGGGAGAGCCAGCCCAGACTCGCAAACGCGTATGTTGAAATGGACTACAAGTAGAGACGGTCAGAACATACCACGGGAATGTTGGGATCACTGGAGGTTTTCCCTTCACTTACATCGTTTCCCATGGTTGCTGATGAAGAGATTCGGTATTGAGTGATGATGAATGTGGATGTCTAAGGATCTCGGTCCAAGTGAGAGTTGAATAAATCAGTTTGCTGCTGTTATGGAAGGGAGAATCGTTGTCCTGAGGCAAGATACGGCTACGCAAAAGGAAAGAAGTTTCACAAGCAGACACCGTCACGTTGGTTCTTATAAAGTAAATATTACCGTCCCCAATGACGAATTGGAGCTCCAGTAACCCAGGCACGAACGGCTAGCACCACACCATGGAAAACGTGAAAGGTAGGTACCTGTCACTGCGTGCGGTAGCCGATCATCAATTGAGGGTACTACGTCATCGATAACGACTGCGATTGCTGATAAGTAACCTTGCGCCTGCCGGACGATCCCTGCGCGGCTAAGATCTGGCAGATCTAGCGGAAATGCTTATGCCGAAGACAACCAACCTAAGCCATAGGGGATTGCTATCTTCTATCATTTGGGTTTATGAAAGCCTTGGAAGAAAACGGAGAGAGGCTCAAGAAGGTTTATGTGACGTTCTCAAATCTGGCTATTGTCCCATGACGCTTCAAACGGAGGCCAGCTTCTCTCTCTCTGAAGGCTAATAAGAGCTTCAAATCTCCCCTGTTTAAGCCATGGCCGAAGAACCAAACTAACAAACAAACCAGTATTGAATTGTACCTTCCCATGCAAAACCCCCCCAAGTAGTGTATCAGATACTTTCCAGGTACTATTCCCAGCTTTCCGTCCAACCATTGTATTCACTTAACCACAGCCTGATCTAAAATTTGTCCGAATAGCCCGACCTCTTTTGGGCGCGCCGAACTTACTGCTTTGATCAGTTTTCCGATTCAACATTTCTTCGTGAAATTGTGATGCAGGCATCAAAGACGAGTGACTGGAGTCGATTACATGTCGGCTTTCCAACGGGGGGGAGTGGGGAAGGTGTCCGGCGGAACTCCGAAGCGTCGCACGGGACAGTGGACACTGCAAGTACACCTCTGCATGGATTTAACTTGTTAGCGTGGTTTTTGGTGGTGGCAAAGAACCTTAATCTTCCCACAAGAAACAGCCCACTTGGCTGCTATCTGGTCCCTGTTTCTTGTAGCGCCAACGTACCAAGCTAACAAGTTATATCCATGCAGAGGTGTAATGTAGCGACAGAAACTAAAACCGCCACTGAGCAAAAGCCGATGTCGCATTAACCCCCCTGCACAGTCCAATCAAGCCTCGAGGAAATGTCAATTTCAAAGCAGTAACCGCAGCAGCTTCTGACTGTCGCCATCTGCAGCAAAACTTCTTCGGAAAGAAACAAACTATAGCATAGACTTGAACGGATCTGATTCCTGCTCATCTCTTTAGACGATCGCAGTCCTTGACAGTAAAAACAAAGACAGACAGAAAGAGAGAAACCTCTAGCAAAGCGTCCGTGGGTTTCTGGGTTCAGTGGGGCACTTGCAACTGCATCGATTTGTAAGAGCACGACTTAGCAACCCAGCACACTTGACTTTCGAATCACTGCCAACACGAACGATATTTCTCGACGATATCCACCGATCCTATCAAAACCCAACCGTTGACCTTCGCGCCTACGATCATCAGGCGCTTAGCCTGATAATCCATGAATAATCATGTCCGCGATTCTCTCCGTTGACGACCTTAACGACTTCATCAGCCCGGGCGTAGCCTGCATCAAGCCCATCGAGACTTTGCCGACCGCCGCGCCGTCCGCAGGCGACGTCAACTCCTCCCTCGAAGTGGAGGTTATACTTGACGGCCAGCAACCAGAAGCCAAGAGCAATGCTCCGCCGGCTGAAATCTTGCTTACCGACTGTCTCGCCTGCTCTGGCTGCGTAACGTCCGCCGAGGCGGTACTAGTCAGTCTACAAAGTCACAATGAGGTTCTCAACATGCTGGACTCCGCCCCGGCTTTGAAGCTGGTAGGACCTGATGCGAACGGAAAGTACTCGGTCGAAGGCCTGGAAAACAGCGACGCGAAGCTATACGTTGCCAGTGTCTCTCCTCAGAGCAGAGCCAGTTTGGCTGCAGCATGCGGCAACGGTGTTACAGAGCAGCAAGCTGACCGGATGATCGAACAGCTTTTCTTGGGTGAACAGGGTCTAGCAAGAGGTGGAAAATGGGGGAACAAGTTCACGTGGGTGGTGGACACAAACACGGCGCGGGAGGCAACTCTTGTCCTTGGGTCTGACGAAGTCCTTGGAGGCTTGATAGCGCCGTCTGACAAAGCTGCTACACCAGTTCTCACTGCTTCGTGCCCTGGTTGGGTATGCTATGCGGAAAAGACACACCCCTACGTACTACCGCATCTTTCTCGAGTAAAATCACCCCAGGCCCTCATGGGCACCCTTTTGAAAACATCCCTCAGTCGAATCCTTGATATCGCACCCGAGAGGATATGGCATTTGGCTGTGATGCCATGTTTCGACAAGAAGCTCGAGGCTAGTCGTGAAGAGTTGACAGATGCTGTCTGGGCTGGGGATGGCAAGCCGGGCAGAGGAGTACGGGACGTCGACTGTGTTATCACAAGCAAGGAGGTCCTCATGCTTGCCGCATCCAGAGGCTATGACTTTTTCAGTCTGTCGGCCTCGATGCCGCCCCAAACCCCCCGATTTCCAGACCAATTAATACACGACTTCCTATTTCGACCCGGTCACCGTCAACAGTCACGTGAAGCTGGCACATCCGGCGGTAACATGCACTTCATCCTTCGCCACTTGCAAGCGAAGAATCCGGGCTCACAGATACAGACAGTACCAGGGAGGAACGCCGACGTTGTTGAATACAAGTTGACCGCGGAAGCGGGCGAGGTTATGTTCAAGGCAGCGCGGTATTATGGTTTCCGAAATATTCAGAACTTGGTCCGCAAGCTGAAACCCGCAAAAGCATCCCGAATGCCTGGCGGAAAGCCATTTGGTAGCGCCAAGAGACCGGCAGGCAAAGCCAGCGGTTTGGACTATGGCTATGTTGAGGTAATGGCTTGCCCAGGCGGCTGTACCAATGGAGGTGGCCAGATCAAGGTAGATGACCAAGTGGTAGTTGATCGGAAGGGTCTCGCTGTAAAACCAGGACCCCAGGAGCAGAAGGAGTGGCAGAAAGAAGTCGATGAAGCGTACTTCTCGGGAGACGAGTCAGGCTCAAGAGCCCAGGATGAGAGTTTGGATCTGGTTGTTGATGGCATTTCCCCTTCGCATATCCGAAATGTCTTGACCCACTGGTCAACATTGACGGGGATACAACTGGAAAGATTGGCGTACACAAGCTATCGGGAGGTTGTCAGTGACGTCGGCAAGGAGAAGAAGATGACTGATACTGAGAGAGTCGTCCAGCTTGCGGGGAAGATTGGCGGAGGATGGTAGAGCGCCGCACACCAGTCAGAGACCTATCGGGGGATCGTCAATATGAATAATAGAGGTCATCCAGCTTAGCCTCCACGGCGAGCGAATCCAAATCCTCCTCTTCCACTGCTGTCTGGACCTCTCGGTGCCCGAATAGCTTGATCTTCATCCCGTCGAGAATTTGATTTGCTCACGTTCGGAGAGTCCTCTGCCGACCGCCTCTGGCTGGTTGAGCCTGGCTTCGTCGAATAGTTTGGGTCGAACAGCTCTCTGGGAGTTGATTGCGGGTTGAGCGGTAGGCGGCGAGTCTGGCTTTCCGGCCGGCTGTCGGTACGATGCATACCTCCACGTCCTCTTCCCCGTCTGTGGTTCGGTCTGTCGCTGCGGGCCCTGTCGGTCCTGTCGGTTTCTTTTGGCGGCGTAACGCTTCCAGGTGTTGACAATCCAGAGGAAGGACTGGATTCTCCAAAGATCTTCGCCCGTGCCTCATCGTATCGCCGTTGCTTCTCCTCCAGTTCTCGTTGTTGGCGCATCCGAATTTCTTCTGGTGTCTCTTGCTTCTTGTTCTTACTCTCGTCTTCGTCTTCGTCGTCCTGTTGAGTTGACCGCTCTAGTCCAGTTACCGGATCTCTTTTTGCGATTACCGGTCTGCGGCTGAGAACCTTCATGGCTGGCTTGAAAGGTGTAGTCAAAGGCACCGAGCTGGTTGCCGCGAGAAAATTGATCTCCTTTTCCGATTCCCTGAGCAGCGAGTTAACAAGGCCCGTTGTCCGTAGGGAGACGGAATATCAATGGAGGGGTGTCCTACGCTGCTTCCCATAGCTTTCGCTGTGCCTCGACGTGCATAGCTAATCTTTCTGCTTTCGTCATTTTAACTTCCTTCTCTGGTTCAGGCGATGGTGCTTCTTTAGCCGCACGATCCGCCAAAGATTCCCAATCATCATCCCAGGCGTCAGGGACACTGTCGTTCTTCCCCATCGTGGGAGGCGCTGTACCGAGTAGTATGAAGTAGGTGGATAATGTGCAAAGGCTGTGTACCTCAGGGTCGAGATTGATGATCCATGTAAGAATATATGAACAGCAATGGATTGAATGTCAAAACCAGCAACACCCGTAATCGAGTTGATGGATAAAGTTTTGTTCGGGAACAAAGACAAGTTAAAACAGCTTCAGGGATGTGGTCGGTGCTTGCGCAGTTCGCTGCTCAATGCAGCAATTGCACCCACCACAGGCAGCTTGAACAGGGTACCAGAAAGTGGGGCTTTCAGACTAAGATCACCAGCACTTGTGCACGGACCTCAACACCTTGACCTCACGTCGTTGACAAGCTGGAGATGCCACATTCCCAGATTAACATCTAGATATTGACTTGGTGACCATAGTGCTCAATTCTTGAAGTCTGTGGTCAAACGCTTTTCTATCTCAACATACAATAACAAACTGCGATAGACGCTATGTGTCGAATCGTATTTTTCCCTGCAGCATGCAAAGTTGACAGTTACCGCAGAGCAAGTTTGATGGGGTTGGTGGCCTTTGTTTGTTCCTTCCTCTCTTCTGTCACAGGTTTATCCCCACTTGCCTTATCCTTGTAAATACCTTCCTGCAACGACCTCGACCTTTAACAGATACAATGGACATTCTCCGCAACGACCATTTTCATCAAGCCCTCTCCATAAGACTCATTCTTCGTAAAGTCACCCAAGACCTCGAGTTTGTTATCCTTTGGAAAAACTTCTAGTTTATAATCATAAGCTTCGAAGATGAACTCAGACGAGTTGATGCCCGATTCGGCTGCGGCTACGATTCCCGCCAACAATAGCATCGGCAACGGTAACAGCAGCGCTGCAGTTACATGGAATACCAAAAAGTTTAGGGACGACTATGATATGCTCAAGATAAGACTAAGTGATCAGAGATTTAGCTCAAGTAAGTAGAAATGTCCAATCTGCTCTTTTTTCAGTCGCAATGATCCAACCAGTCAACCCACTACCACCATCTCTTCCTACCATCACTGTTCCCAAATACATCTATCTCCTGGTCAAAATCCGGTTGACGGCCAGTGGTCGTTCTTCTGGTGTCCAACGCACGAACACGTTTCCATGATGATTGCTACTAGCATAGATTCTAACACGTGATTCCCTTCCAACAACAGCCAACTTCAGAGACCCTCTTATGCCTTGTCCTCCCCATCATAGGCAATACCCAGGACATAACACACCTGCAGTAGAGAAGCGTCTGAAGGAGTTAATGACCAGGATTAAAGGTAGCCTTGGTGGTGATTTCAGGTGATACAGGCCTACCTAGGTATCACAGGAGCACTGAGGGATGGAAAAGGATTACTCTGTTTGTGTTTTGGAAGCACCTAGCAGGAGAAGTTACATAGGCACTCAGATCCATCAAGGTTAAAGAGTAGTATATACACTCTCCAGGATCAAGTACATCTAGGCATAAAGAGCCGCATGTCTTCGCAAGCACATGTATAACAAACTTCTGCACTTCAGGTCTAGAACATCTCTACCCCCAGGTAGAGGAGAGATCGAACATGGTCACACCTACCTCTAGTCATAAAGTTGTCTTAGCATCCCGAATTCATGGGACACAAATATCACATGCAAGTGATTGTTATTGCAATGCGGGAGCACACTGTCCGAATGCGCGGCTAACCGCTTCTTGAATCCTGATCATTCCTTCTGACCACTCATTACCTGGAGGTGACCCTTGGAAGAAATGAACTGCACAGACAGCCGAGTGACAAACTGGCTTATAGAGAGAGATATGATAGGGGATTAGGTATGTAGGTATGCATCTATCCTATTTCTGTGGTTCATCTGACCCACGCCTACATACTAACAACCCTACAGGGTCTTATGTAACATCCTAAATGGGAAGATGCAAGAGGCAAGCTATAAAATGCAAAACAAGGCAAGTAGTACGTGTATCACGAATGGTGAAGATGGTTTACTAATCCCCAAAAATTGAGCAAATGAAATCAGTATAACTGACTGCTATTTTATCAGACCAAGATCGGGGTTTTACCTCGAGGTAGATACAGGTATAATTATTTGCCTCGCGAGGGGCGGCTTGATAAGCAATGCAACTTGAGGTATGATACAATGACACTATACCTACCTCTAAGGGCCGATGCAGGAGCCGGTTGGGTCGATGGAGTGCCTGCTCCTATGCCACCTAGCAAAGTGGTTGGATGGAGGCTTCGATCCGGCTTCAGTTCTCAGAAACGATCTTAAATTCATCGCGTTGTTGAATCCACGCTGGAGAGGAACTTGTTGTTTGACCGTCAGAGCTTGCGGTTATGCCATGTCGGAGTTGGCCAAGCAGCATGTACGACGCTTTATGACAATGGGGGAGAAGGAATTTCAAGTAGATTTCCCTACTTACGTGTCATCAACTGAGTGAGGTGTTGCCTGAATCTTTTTTTCTATTTTTTTTCTCTTTCTCTGTCATGTACATATCCGTCCATTACCTGATACCCTGACAGGTACCTAGGTAGGTGTAGTCTGAACGCGGCCGACAGCTGACTTGTCTGAACTCAGCAAGCATGCTTGTAGCATAGGAGAACTCTCTCCGCGGAAGTACGACACTGAAGAGGTAGGAGGAAGACACGCTGAGTTTGAGGGCATATCTGTCCACATGGTCAGGCCCTGGAGACTAGATCCAAGATCTGTCCCGACAAGCGCCATGTCTTCACTTCTGCGCTTCCCCCAAGTACATTTAGACTTATTGGACGGTGAGTATAGCCGAGAAACTGGATGCGCGAAGCATGAATAGCAGGCACGACCCTTATGCCGCATAGCATCCTTTATCAACCACTCACATATCCTATTGTAGCGCGACAGCTGAGACTGTTAAGTACCTTGACGACCTTTTTGACATTCGTCTTGACGCAACACCGCTTTCCAGAATCTAGGTAACAGTACTATAGTTTTTTTTTACGGTTGTTCCTCGGGGAGATCGCAAGTTACCTAGTCGATAAGAATTTCGCTGTTAACAGACTAGACGGCGCCTAAATAAAGTCCATGCTTCACTGAGCTCGTGGCAGGACCAGCGCGTGATGGATGCGATGCCTCTTGACCTGTGTCTCATCTGCCGTCATCCGCGAGGGTCAGAGACACCCGAACGTGCCGAATATGAATCGAGGCGGTGGAACTATGTTGCAATCAGAGAGGGCGAGTTGCGAACTTTGTTCATTGGTTCTCATGATGTTGGGTTGACAGGCGGTATTTCTTGAAGTTACGTTGTCTTCAAGCCCCCAAAGCGGTCATAGAAGCGGTGATGCTAACGCGGCGGTAGGGAATAATTTCAAACCCGCCATCTTCCTCTTTATGACGTGCCCCCTTGTAGCTTGCCTCTCGATCTGTGGTACGTATCTCAAACCCTTACAACTTCAACTGGGACATGCAAGGGGGGCAGAATCGACAATCCTTTTTTTTTTATACGTGTCCGGCGGCCAACATGTTTAATTTCCCCTGTCAATAACCAACGAATGTTTTGAGGCCGCCTTTGATACGTTCATGATCCCGTCACTGATTTTATCATTGCATCCTGGTTCCTATCCTCCCAAGGAACATCAACGCTGTACTGTGTATAATCCCTTTTGTCCATCCTATGCCATTTGCAGGGCTTCCACTGCATGCTGGTACTAAGTAGGTCCTATGATTTGTACACAGTGCAGTGTCGAATTTGCCATTCTACCTATCAGAGCACTTCTACGTGCGTGAGGTATGTACAGCTACATCGCATCTCTCACCACATTGACCCCGGAGGCCGATCAAGTTGTCTTCGTCCCTCTCCAGCGCAGCAGATGCAGATTCTGCCAAATTTGAGGTTGGAGTGATGCGTGTGGATGTGTGGTCGGTGAAACTCCACAAGCGCATTGCCTAACCCTGCGCGGAGTTGACCACACGGAGTATCTTTCCCTCTTCGGTGCTTCAGTTGCCAACCACCGAAGCAAGATCGTGGACAGAGGAGGAAGAGGAGCCTGCAGACCGTGGTGATAGATTGAAACGCAGCGCGGAAAAACGGGACTGAGCAACGAGTTAGGAGAGGACAAGTACCAGACTGAAACAGGTGTTGCTGGGCGGCTGTCACAAGCCTTCGTCGACTGAGAGTTTTGAACCCCGCTGCCTCTGGTCCCAGGCCAACACCCGGACTCGTTCGGCGAGCAGTTCTAGGAGTTGGGTCGGACCTGCCCTTTCACCTTTTTACATACATAGCGTCCTGTCTCGCGCTTTTGACTGGACGACGTTGGCTTGACCCCGAAAACGAGGGTCGCTCCCGTCTCCGCCCGCTAGGAGGTCATTTTCTGCCCCACTTCTTGACAGCCTGCCCGAGTGGGTTTCTTGAGTTCTGGCACTGTCTCTTCGGGTGAGTAACGCCTTTCACTCGTTACGACAAGGGCGAAACAGAAGAGACAGCGCGCACGGCGAGCATATCTGTATCAGGAAGCGCGGGGCGGAGCCCTTTAGGTGTGCAGCAGTGCTTTTTGGGCACAAGTGGAAGCCTCCATTCATACAGGGCAGCCCGTTCAGGTTGCCGTCGGTTCGGGTTTCATGGTCGGTGCCTTCACCTTCGACTAGCACCGGCAAGTGGAATTCTTAATGCTGGGCTGCTCCCACCCAGAATGGAAGGCCCCTCTCCCGCTACGCTTTAGACTCCCGTCTTACCCCGCGACCTTTTTAGCTGCCACCACAACCATCGGAGTCTGATAGACAGCACATTACTATCCGCCGCCTTCTCTGAAGTCGTTTATAACTTAGCTCTCCCGCGCCCGGGGGCATATCGGTACTCTCCACAAACACCTGCACGAAGCGACGACGTCAGATACCGTGTACATACCCGGCGACCGCAACATCTGCAGCGGCCGTGACAGCGCCGATCTCCCAACACAGACGCGACCGACGATCGGGACGAGAGCCCCGCGAGCGACACGATACTGTGATCGCGCACGGGCAGTACTCTAGGAAAAGCAACATAGCAGCCATCGACAACGACCCGGTCCGAGGCGGCCTGTATATCATATTCGCATCACATCCAGCCTGGCAACTGGCGTTTTGAGTGCTCGCTACTCGTGGAGCAAGAGGCAACATGTCAGGCCCCGCCGAAAGTGCTGCCGGACAGACCGCGCCCGCTAGCCACTCCGCCGGTTCTCACGGTCACGGCCACGGCCACGGTCACGGTCACGGTCACGGCGCCGGAGGTTTCGACCTGCTCAGGAGGGCAACGCAGGCCATGATGTCGTCCAGGTAAGTGTGCGGCTTTCCTGTACACAAGGAGTTGGACGCATGGAGATTATCACTCATCCGAGCCCTTCTACCTATCCTGTATTCCCAAGCACCTTTCCATGCCCTTCTGGGCCCTCGTTTCGTTGCACAATGCCTGTCGTTGGAGTTCCACTGCTCTGGAAGTCCCAATTACAAATCGCATTTGCTCCAATCAGGGCACCCTACTTTACCCTTATCATTGCCGGCTTCCGTTGGGCTTCTGGAAGCCCGAGCATCTTTTAGCCACAATCTACTCGACGGCCAGACTTAAGGGTTTCTGCCGTGATTGTAGTGTAGGTGTTATTCCAAGGACCCTGAGATCCGATCCAGGTTCTGGGCACCTACACCTGCGCTGTCAAACATCGCCGTCCAAAAGTCGGCATGAAAGCTGGATGCACTCCATTCGAGGCAGTCAGCGTGGGCGTTGCGGTGGTAACGTCAAGGTGTTGTCAGCGGACTCGAGTTGATGCTCAGCCACCCAAATGATGTTATTTGGATGTCGCAAATCGATTTTCCCCCCTTTCCCCAAACCCAGTTTTCGATGTCATACCTGATGGTGCTGCCAGGCAGAAACACCCCTTCTTTTGCTTCTCCACCACCATCGAGAACTCGCAAAGTCCATCAGCTCATGGCTCCATCACGACGTCCTCCCCCCCCCTTTCTCTGCTGGAGTTCCGGCCGTCACCGTCTGGACAGCCCTTTGCATCACGTTGAGTCAGGCTAGCGCCGTCATCGCTATATATCAGCGGATCTCCGTCCAGACAGGGCGGGACCAATCCTAGGGTAGGGCCCCGCCTACCGGAAACTCTCTTGTGCTGGCTTCTGGCACACTGGCACACCATAGGTGCATCGGCGTGCGGATATGCCGCATCAACATCCCCTTTGGCAATGCAAACCCGCTGTGTTACGTTTCCTGAGTCCTGCCAGGTGCTGGAGGGTCTGCGGTGGTGATAGGTGCACAGCCTGAGGTTACTGGAGTTACAGAGACAGCGAGGATTGACATCCTGAGTGGTCTGACTCGCTGACTGATGTCCACGATGCCCACGAAATGCCCTGATCTTCTTTTTCCGCCCAACCTTCCGGTCTTCCCCCCCTTCTGTCCGACCTGATCTTCTCGGGGCCTTGGAACTGGGCAAGTACCCGCTCTGTGTGCCTCTACATAGTTGTGGACCTGCTTGTGGCTCGAGGGCCAGGCACCCCACCCATCCTAATCGGCGGCAACCCACATGGCAAGCATCAAGGGTACTTTGGTCTACATCCTCGCTCGTTTGAAACGGATTTTTTTTTCTAGTTTTTTTAGTATTTTTTCTTTTTTTCTCGGCTCGAGAAAGCAACGGGTTTTGTCGTTTCCAGGCGCTTTTGCCTTGTTGCCTCGGATGCTTTGACTGGCTTTTGCACTCTGAACAGGCTCTGAACAGGGAAGCGTCTCTCTGGGCTTCTGGCTTTGGGACGATCCCTTTTGAGCAAACCAGATAATTCCCCGGTTGCTCTCGTCATCGATGCCCTGTATATCCACCCCTCCGCCCGGGACAGCTCATCAGGGGCAAGCTCACTGGCTTCACTACCCCCAGCCCACTCAATTTCACGCAACTATCCATCATGAGTTAGCGGATTTCCCACCACGAACGACTGCTTTTTTTGTTTCTTTCCGCTACATACCAAACCATACCCGACCTCACCTCTGTTTCCCCTCACCCCCACAGCATTTTTTTTTCGCCCCATCAAAGCTTAATACTCCTGTCATCTTGTGTACTGTCTAGACTTCTATCATCATGGAAGATATTAACAAGCGCAGCAGGCCTGCCGCAACCGAGGAGGACGGATCGGACCAGATCGGCTTAGACTCACCACGCTCAGGGGTCGCAACCCCGCAGCCTGATCTCCATGACAAGCGGCTGCCGGGCATTATGAGCTATTTCAACCAGGTTCGTTCCCAAAGCTCCTTTTCGCGCTTCCTGCCCTTTAAGGCGAACGAGCAAACCACAGCTGCCTCCGAAGCCGTTGCGCCTCAGACCGAGGAACCTCCTCGGGCTAGCCTCACCCCTCGGCTCCCATTGAATGCCGTTGAACAGGAAACACACAGTGTCTCGGGAGACGAGGGATCACTTCTCCTGGCTTACGAGGCTTTGGGACCCGTGGCAGATGTCACACCGCCAGCAGATGACCAAATGCACCCATACCCAACCCCTCCCACGTCGCAACGGTCATCGGTGCGCAACTTCAAGGGCGACGCGGGCAGTGAGAAGCCAAGAGATGCTACTCCCCCTCCAAACTCACGACCAGCCAGCCTTCATCAAATGAATGTGCCGGACGGTGGGAGGGGAATCGGTGTTGCGCGTAGGTCGTCGCTGCTGGCGCCCTTGACGGCCACAGTTGATGATTCGAGCGTACCCGCACCTCATCTGTCAAATCCTGCTAGCCCTGCCCCCAATGTCCCAAATTCCACGAGTTCGTTGCGCGGTAGTTCTGGAGAACCAGAAGACCTTTCCTATCCGTCTCCGTCTGTTGCGCATCTTACGAAGCTAACAGATGTGACTGCTACAAAGAGCGGTGCTTCTACCCCGACACGTGCGCTTTCGACCACCCAACCGTCGCAAAGCGAGGAAAAGCAGCCCGAGGAGACGAGCAGGACGAACAGCGAAGGAAGTACTGAAAGGGATAACCGCACAGCATCCCAAACACCAACACCCTCCACATCTTCTGGAGGAGCGCCAGCATCGAGGGGAAAGCTTACAATCAAGGTCGGAGAGGCACGGGGTTTGAGGAGGTGCCGAGATCCATATGTGGTCGTGGTCTTTCAGCGAAGCGAGCTGATTTCGCCAGGCCCTCGCCGTGCGGCTGAAAATGACGATGACGCCGCAATCGCAGCCGTCCAGACAGGCGGAATCCCTATTCAGCGTCAAAGCAGTGACTCCGGCCGACCGATGGCAATTCCCATGCGAAGTCGGCAGAGTAGCAACACAAGTCTTACTGACTTCAACACGTTTCGGAGGCGCAACTCGTCCCAATCTCGGCGGTCTTTCACTAATCCCACCTGGGATGCTGAGGCCGTTTTGTAAGTGACTCGATACGTGGGGTTATGCTTGGAATACTGACCAGTCTCTAGTGATGTGGTAGACTCGGACATGCTTGTCGACATCTCCGTATATGGCCAAGGGCCATCTGGTGAGGAGTTTCTTGGACACGTCGACTTCCAGGCCAACAAAGCCGAGCCAATTCGAGGTTGGTTTCCCCTGCAAGGCCATGCCGACACTATGGCCGAGAATGCGCCGACGGGCGAACTTTACGTCGAAGCGCACTACCAGAGAGCCGAACAGAAGCATTTTGGTCCCGAGGACTTCCAGATTCTCCGACTTATCGGAAAAGGCACATTCGGTCAGGTGTATCAGGTTCGGAAGAAGGACACCGGTCGGATCTATGCTATGAAGGTCCTGTCGAAGAAGGTGATTGTCCAGAAGAAAGAGGTGGCACATACAGTGGGCGAGCGCAACATCTTGGTCCGTACGGCCATGTCCGACTCGCCTTTTATTGTGGGGCTGAAGTTTTCCTTCCAAACACCATCGGATCTTTATCTTGTGACGGATTACATGTCAGGTGGAGAGCTATTTTGGCACTTGCAGAAGGATGGCAAGTTCGAGGAGAAGCGCGCAAAGTTCTACATTGCGGAGCTCATCCTTGCGATCCAACACCTACACGAAAATGACATTGTGTACCGCGATCTCAAGCCGGAGAACATCCTTCTGGACGCCAATGGCCACATCGCTCTCTGCGATTTCGGTCTTTCCAAGGCCAATCTGACGAAGAACGACACCACAAACACTTTCTGTGGTACAACCGAGTACCTAGCACCCGAAGTCCTTCTCGATGAGGCTGGTTACACGAAGATGGTCGACTTTTGGTCTCTGGGCGTTCTCGTTTTCGAGATGTGCTGCGGCTGGAGTCCATTTTATGCTGAAGACACGCAACAGATGTACAAGAACATCGCCTTTGGCAAGGTTAGATTCCCGCGCGACACACTTTCTTTGGAAGGCCGAAATTTCGTAAAGGGACTTCTAAACCGAAACCCCAAGCACCGCCTGGGCGCTACCGACGATGCCGAGGAGTTGAAGAGGCATGCCTTTTTCGCCGATATCGACTGGGATGCGCTCTCCAAGAAGCTCATTACACCGCCTTTCAAGCCGCAGCTCAAGAGTGACACCGATGTGTCATATTTTGACCCCGAATTCACGAATGCGCTCAACGCCAATGGATCACTCAATGAGCGTGCAGCTGCGCTAGCCAGAGGCTATGCCACGTCCACTCCGCTCTCACCTTCGGTACAAGCCAATTTCCAAGGCTTTACGTTTGTTGACGAAAGCGCGCTTGAGGAGAACATGCACGATCGTCACTATAACAGATACGAGGATGATGAAATGGACGACGTCGCGGATCGCCGGAGGACAGATGATTGGGAAGACGTTCATGGGGCCGACCAACGAGCTGCGAATCGAATGAGCGGTGTCGTTAAGTCTAACACGACTGAAGACCAGATGTTTGGCGGAACCAACTTCGACCCTTGAATGGCCTACGCCGCACAGCCTTTCTTTTGTTCGGTAGCGAGTTATTTCCTCTGTCTGTTGGCTTTGATGTAGCTCTCCCTTTCACCCGGCTTCAGATATGGTAGCGGTATAAGAAAGAAGAAAGATGGTCATTCTTTTTTTTTGTTCGTGCTGATGATGACTTCAACGAGCATCAACCATGGCAAACATGCATATCTCAAACAAAAGATGGTTCAAATACAAGTTGGTATATTATTCGGGTGTCTGGCTTGCAACTGAACAGCACACTTTCTAGGCGGGGCGTTAACGGTGGTTGATTGGTTGATTGATTGACTGATAGGGCGTTTTTGAGCCTGCTTGTTGAATGAAGCAGGAGTTTGCATCGCACGAGAAAGCATGATTAAACAAGAAAGAAACAAGAGAAGGGAAGGGAAGTCTTGGAAGGCGATTGTATTGTGCGCGTCGGTTGCTTCTTTGGTGAAGCGTGGTTTTTGCGCTTACTGTCTGTCCTCGCTTCCTTGGTGTTGCTGTTGTCATAAAAGCTTCTGTTTCGGGCGGATGAGAAGAGAGATGCGTATTGTTTGTACCCTGTCAGGATGATGAGATCGATGAGCAGACATCAGCATACATATACGGGCAACTATGTGATCAATAAGTGAGTGAAGTGAATGAGAGAGGATTTCATCAACATAGCGCTACCTGAATGACAGAGTACCGAGTACACCTGGCTTGTCGACGCACATCAGATGAGAAAGATGCTGCTGGGCTTGTCTCTCTCGCTCAAACCGACAGGAGATCGGGAGAGAGGTTGGATTATTACAGGAACATTATTCGAGCAAAGAAGTTTCTTTTAGTGTCATTTGCTTGTGTGAACTGTAGCGTCTACTGGAAAGCAACTGAACAACTAATGCTTGTTCGTGAAATGAACTAAAGTAGAACACCTCATAATACTTGAAGAGCATTGATACTGGGTTTGTACTTCGGGATTGACTAGTATTATGTCGAGCACTGAACGTCGAGGTGGCATAAAATAAACCTCCTTTCGAGTTGGTCCGTTTAACGCAAGAGTTTCCAAATTCTTCAAGGCTGTATTATCTTCCAAGCTTCATGCAATTATCTTTTCCGTACTACGGATAAGCAGGAACGAAAAGAGTTGCGATTGTCACAGAACGGAGTTTTGAGGGCTGACCCACCAAAAGAATTGACGAAAGTCAGGAAGCTAGTCTATATCAAATGGAAGTGTTGAAGGTTCTCATGTGTAAGGACAGATGGGATTGGACGCCCCAAAGACCAGCTTGAAGCCCTGCGTGGGATTTGGTAGGTGCTGTAATGTGCCATCAAGGTGGTGATATTTGGGGATACGGGTCATGATATTTATCTTTTTTTTTTTTAAAAAAAAAAAAAAAAAAAAAAAAAAAAAAAACCGTTACACCCTTAGGTACTATGAATAGTGTGAATGGGCAGACGTTAGAGAGGCGTTCGGCAGAGGGGATATCTAGTTATGTTGAGAATGCAGACAGTATCATGACACCGGGTATGCAAGTACATGCTAGACACTGGCGCTGGCAAACCTTCAGAGAAAGAGGATGTATGGAGTTTACTGCCATTTACGTTGGCCGATCGAATGACCTCTAAGAGTTAGCCCGAGTTGCTCGCGTCCTGGTTGTTTATTGCATTGGTCTGAGGTTGACTCATAGGATGTTAGAAAACATGTACTGTACTCGTCAGTCCTACAGCTCATGACTGCTTATACTGTAGATTGGAAAATTATACACGTAATTTTACTTCTCTACAAACACACGGAGCTGGCTTCATTCAACCAGTAATGGGCAAGAGATTCCTCTCCAGTCATGGAAGCGCCATGTGAAACATGCGCACACCACCATCAAACCATCATCAAGCCCATGTCGTGTCGGTAGTTGGCATTAAATGGAGAGCTGAGGAAGGAGAGGCTGGAAACGATGGGATGATCCGCGCATGGAATATATCAAGACACTGGCTGGCTGGGAGGTATCGGTCGATCGCAACATCTGTTTCCATCTTTTTCGTAGACTTTTTTTCCGTTCTCTCCTTTCCTTCTCAAAATCTCGGATTTGGGTCTATTTCGGGAAGACTGGGTTCAAACGATGTCTGGATTAGATGATCGGGAGCGAAGTGACTGGATGAGTACCGAACGAGATGAGACGAGTCGCTTAGTGGTGGGCACCCTCCTCCTCCTCCTCCTCAACGAGCCAGTCCTCGACAACGGCGGCGGGGGCAGCGGCATCGGCACCCTCCTGGCCTTCGACCTCGACGGCCATGTTCTCGTACTCCTTCAGGCTGGAGGCGAGGTCGGCTTCCTCGGGGGACTTGGGGGGCTTGGGGAGGTTGAAGGTGGCAACCTGGCCAACAGCATCGGACTCCTTGATGGGGGTGGGCTTGTACGCCTTGAGCTCCTTGAGGTAGAGCTCCTGGACGAAGTCGGCTAGATAGAAGAACACGGGCAAATGATGTCAGAACCAGTATCCGCAATAAGGGACGGGCGGGTAAATGGATAGATGGGACACGTCGGCTGAATTATATTGGGGCATTGGGAGGTTGGATGAGCTGTCGGGCGACGTGCGGCGAGGCAGGCGGGAGGAAATCGATGACAGATGGAAGAGAACAGGATCGCGGGTCGTATTTTAAAACAGTGACTGCTTGTATAATCGAATTGCCAACATTGATCGACATACATCGACCAAGGGATCGAGGTAGAGGGTGTTGTTGTCGTCGTTTCACATAAGCTAGTCGGATGTCGTAACCGAGCTATCCCGGAAGGTGTTCGTAAAGTCGCCATCGAGGAGTCGGAACCGTATCATACGCTAGTCGTCGTCCATGCCCGGAGCTATCCAACCTATCCGTCGATCCGAGGGTGTAAAGTGGTTTGGAGACAAGAGAGAAAGGGACGTACCTCTCCGCGAAACGGTGGGCGCGATGAAGGTCCTCATCTGGGGGCGGGCAAGGCGGGCAACGGCCGCGACGGCCTGGCGGGCGCTCTGTGCGTTGATTAGCTCATTGTCCGATTCCGATTGCTGTCGCTGTCGGCCAGCCTTGGTGTTTCGATTCCGAGCTGCGACCCGGCATCGATTGCGGCAGTCGCCCAGTAAAGAAGACGTACCGAAGTCCGGGAAAGCATTTTGAATGTGCTGGGCGAGATGCGTGACGCTGCGAGGAGAGGTAGCGAACTGAAGGTCACGGTGGAGGTCGTTGCTTGCGAGACTTTTCAAAATATCCCGGTTGGACATCCATTGGAGGTTCTCGGGTCCGGCGTGCACGGACGTTCTTTCACCCCTCCCACTTGGGCCATGGCAGGTGTACCAAACGCCGATGCTGTCACGTGATATCAGTCATTGACCACAGGCAATTACCACGACTGAAAAGCGTGGAATCTACGAAAACGTTAAATGGAGGAAGTGGTCATATGAGATTCTCACAGCATCGATATAATGAACACTGGTGCTCCGATTTCCAACATCAAATGCCCATGGTAGGACCTCATGGTTTTGCGGTTGATGAGGAGAAGCCAGGGTGGTGAGTGGGGACATCCCCAGTTTCCACTCTTTAGTCTGACATGAGGTTGGTTCAAAGTCGGCTTCCACTGTGTTCTTGTCATGACTGATCTAGCTCAACCCAAGCTTGTGTTTCATTACTTTACAATTACACAACGTTTCCCTGGTTGTTGATATGTTTTCAATGTACAGCTTTAACCACGTCTAGCCAGCGCCAACCAAGACCGTCACTACTATTCAGTAATGGATCAACATCAGATCACCGTATCATCACATCTCTTGTTAAACACAAGCCTCCTGTCTATAATTGGTATCTCTCAAACCATCGTATGCCCTCAAGCCAACACGGGAAACTACCGCTGACTATCTTCAACTGTTCATTTCCAAACCAGCATAGCCATGCTTGCCGCTTTCACACGACTTCTTCCCTTCCCTATACCCGGTTCCTTGGCCTGTAAGGTTGCCGACCAACTGGATATCGCTGTTGATGAGTGAAGTTGTCACTTTTCCGGAAATGAGCACCACCCTGACGGCCGCGGCGGACGACTGCCCATGACTTGATAATGGCGTAGATACCAAAACAGACGGCTGCAACAATGCAATAAGCAATGACGGCCGAGTTGCTGGCATCGGTGAGTTTGAGGCCAAGACCACCGTTGACGACAGCAAGAATCAGGAGAATACGACCCCACCAGATGTGAGCATAACTGACCGCACCGCGTTCGCGGTACTTCACGAAGTATTTGTGGTGCATGATTCCGAGTACTGGCTGGACAAGAAGGAGGAATACAATGGCTGTCCCGAGCTTGGTGTGTGTGTTGTTGAAGAGCTTTTTGCGAATTGTCAGCAGCTGTTATTCACCCTTGTGTGCGGTTCAAGAACAAGCAAGAGCAAGCGCTTTACATACCATATTCCTTTCTTGCGCAACATGAATACCGAGGCCGAAGCCAATCCACATCATGAGGAAGGCAACGGTCTGCCAAACGGCGTGGGCAATCCAGCTTCCGGCCAGTGGCATGAGCATCGAACCCAAGGGATAAAGAGCCGCAAAGGTGGCCGTCATGATGCCAGAGTGTGCAACCAAAGCCGCATCCCTGCGCCTACCGCCAACAACAGGCGCGAATGGATTGCCAGGTCCTACAACATCTCCAGGATCGTCGCTGCCGCCTCCGCCGTTGCTGCCACCTCCGCCTCCGGTTTCCGGGTCTTCGATGTCTGCCTCGAGGAAGGGGTTACTGTCGGAAGAAACAGTCGCCTTGGTGAGATCGAGTTGGAACTGGTCATGGTCATCATGCTGACTGATACTTGCACTCTTGCTCGTAGTCGCCAGAGATGGTCCCGACTTCCACGCAGCAATCCATTTCGACGCAGTGTCCGTCAGGCTGAGCGAGCCTCCGTTCCAAGTTTCACAGTTTGGGCAGACGACGTTTGCAACCATGACGCCATTTGTCACTCCGCTGCCCGCAAGCAGACCCAAGGCTGCCGCCGAAGAACTGGTGTCCTCCTCTGGCATCGAATGCCCGGTGCCAAGGCGGGGTGATAATGTCAGGTTACCCGACCCATCTTGGTACATCACGAACATGTTGGACCCCTTCATTTGATCGCCCGTGCCGAGAGCTACCCATGAGTATGTCGACGGCGCTTGGATTTGAAAATATATGTTGCCGGATCCCGAGTCGGCGGATGATTGAGGGATGCCAAAACGAAAACAGACATTGTCGGCACCGCTGGCGCAGTACTTTGGTGTGGTAGCGTGGACCACAATGCTGGCTGCAGAAGTTTGTTCGTCCATGAGTATCAGACTGTTTGTGCGTGAGAATATGTCATGATGCTGAGATTGGACCTACCAATTAGCCCTGAGGCTAACAGCGACATCTTAGGGGCCTTCATGATTCAGGTCAATTGTCGCTGAGTATAAGTTATCACGTCCAAGTTGATAGTATATAGAGACCGAGTCTACAAATGATTCAACAATGTTGTAGGAATGAATATATGAAGTAGCGTCCCTGGGCAACAGAAAGAGTTGGGTTGGCTCGATGAAATGAATGTTTGGATGAAGATCAACTCGAACAAAAGCTGGCACTTCGTTGAAGTCTTGAGACAATGGCAGGCGCGAGGGGAGGGGCAGATACACATCCATATACCTACTTCAGCTGTATGTGAATCTGGTCTTAAACATGGCACGGCCACACAAAGATACCTCTACGCATGTAGCTTGTCAGCCAGCAGCAGATGCCGACCCAAGTTTCTTTCATCCCTTGGCCCACATCAAATCCAATGTACATACCTTGGCCACCACTACATATTTTGGGTGGAGGTTTGTCTGCAGAAGACTTTGTGGAATGCAGGGCGTTGCACATGCTGATGACTGACGGCTGACTTGCGAGCTCGCGAACCGACGAACGCCAGCTGCATAAACTTCTCAAGCCATCCAAGCCATGGCTGGAGCGCGAATGCATCGGTTTATCGCACTTGGCGGAGTCCGTCCTCGAGGAAATCTTGGGACCTTGGGTCCTGTAATAGGATTGTGATTCCACGGTTTCTCTTACTCCTTGTACGTCTCTGCATGCCTTACCTTGGCATACTTGGTATATGTTGAAATTTGAGCAGCAGGCAATACCAGAAAGGGTCTGATTTCCTCGTGTACCCGAGTCACAAACGCTGAAGACTGCTTGCTACACAAAAACCATTGTGTTTCAAAACTCGAGGTTGTACGGTACGTTGGTTCTCCCAGATGTCACCTCAAAAGAGAAAACATTAGACCTGCCTGACCCATCCAATGGTCCTGGCGTCTCTATTCAGGTACTTGGTTACTCACAATCACGGCACAGGCACAGCCGCACCATCGGAAAGAAATCCGTATTATACCGGGCCGCACCTACAGCTGACGTGGTTGCATACAACACTATTAAGGACTGTCTCTAGCTGTAGATAGAAAGCGTCTGCTTGATGATTCCTGATTTGGATGCTATGTACGTGTAATTCATATTACGGTATACCTTTTTATATTAAAAGTTTTCCGAATTTGTATCTGCTCGCTTCTTTCTGTGTTGAGCATTCGGCTTGCTGCTCCAAAAAGATGAGAGAGAAAAAACAAAGAAGAGGTAGAAAAGTAAAGGAAACGAACAAAGGCATCGAGGGGAAGGAACTCTCCACAAAGCCCCAGGAATAAAAGGTAAAGAAACCAAAAATATATGGGTTGACAACTTGAAACTACATTATTCCTAGCCGACTTGATCTGCATCCTTAACTTCACCCAAGTCCCACCATGAACACCAATGCCCGTCAGCTCGGCTATGCAGGCTCGAACGGCAGGGCACACTAGAGGTAGCTCTACAGGGCTGAAATGCATATGTAACAACTATAAACAACTCTAGCGTGGTGTAAAGTACCACCTTCTTAGGTTCCAGGACAGGCAGACAGACATCTGAATGACGGTTGATTCAACAAAATACCTACGCTACATACATATGCAGAAGAGTCAAGGTTAGGTAAGTATTGCTACACTAGTGCAGTGACGGTGACATCCCTGTCGATCATTCATTCATGTCCAATTGCCAACTACGTGTAGTGAGGTAGAAATCCTTGATATCTTCACATATGCCCCCCACATACATACGTTCTTCGCACTTTCAATGGTTGGCATTAGGAACCGGATCGGACTTTCGAAGGGGAAGCCCCGAGAGCAGAACAGGAGCTGCTAAGATAACCAAGCATTAGAAAACCCGATAAGCCGCGCGGCCTTTTCGGTTTCGGGCTCGTGGCCGATTTGTCCCTGAGGCTTCAAGGCTTGTCGAGGCGTCTCGAGGTGTGTCGGTTGGACAAGAAGCTAGGTATCGGTCAAGAGCTGTGGTGCTGATGTGCATGAGTGCAGATGATGGTGTTGGTGGTGGCTGAGTAACATGCGTGGTTGATCTGTTGCATTTGGTGAATCGTGAAGGAGGTTTGACGATGGATGAGTGACAGGCATATTGAGAGGACGCGCGTCCATTGAAACGATAATTTTGGTTTTCAAAAACATTTGCCATTGGAATATGTTCCTGTCTTTGCCGATCATTCTTTTGTTTAATAGCATAAAGTGCGCGAGTCAATTGCCTGAGCTATCTAATTTGTCTTCGTCCATAACTGAATGTAATATCCAACCGCCGAACACGAAAGAAACGAGAAATGAAAGAAACGAGCTGAGAACCGACTGATTTTAGAGTACTGTATTGCTGTGATCCGTTACCCTTATCATTATCCACGCTGCGCTGGTGCCTTTGCCATAAATCATGGCGCACCAGCTGAATAGCACTTTTCCTGTATTGTCCTTAACTCCCCCAAACCCAGTCAAACTAACAGAATGAAAATGATCTTCAGTGTCCTCCTCTTGGCTCACTCTCACCGCCAAGTTTAGAGCATGTTGGTCCCGACACGCATTCCAAAGCCATCACCATCCAAGAGGCTGTTCGATGCAACAAAGCTGAATCCTCCAAAGAGATCATCCTTGGCAGCGGCGGCCGCATATCGCTCCTCCAAGCGACTGACAACTGGACTGAGGCTCAACTCTGTGAACTCGGGCGCAAAGTTCTCCGCAAGCTCTGGATCCGTAATCATGGGCTGGATAGGAGGCTCGAGTTCACGAGCCGCAAGCTTCTTCCAGTCGATCTTGCGGAAGAACCGGTGCTTCTTGATGGTGTCCAAGTCCTTGGGCATGTTTGAGCCTAAACGCTTGGCGGGATCCTTGCGCAGCAACCGCGTCAGCAGGTCCTTGGCCTCCGCAGTCAGGAAGTAGGGCATGATGAGCTTCTGCTTTACAATATTCTCCTGGATCTTGGCATTGTTCCCTCCACGGAACGGAGGATTGCCCGTCATCAGGTCGAAGCCAAGGGCACCGAGAGACCACCAATCCACCGAGCGGCCGTATTTCTTGCCCTGGATAACCTCGGGAGCCATGTATTCCACGGTACCAAGCATCGAGTTGCACTCCTCAGACTCAATCGCGACCTTGGAAAGGCCAAAGTCGGTCAAAAGAAGGTGGCCCTCGGAGTCGAGAAGGCAGTTCTCGGGCTTGAGGTCTCGATAGACGACCCCCAGGGTGGTATGAAGATGGGACAGGGCAAGAACCATCTCCGCCATGTAAAAGGCTGCCGTCGACTCCGAGAACATCTTTTCGGTGTTCAGGTGGGTGAAGAGCTCACCGCCTTGGCCGTATTCAAGAATGAGATACAACTTTTCCTGATCCTGAAAGGCGTAGAAGAGCTTAACCACAAAAGGGTGGCGATTGACGCTTTCCAGAATCTGGAGTTCCGTCTTGGTCTGCTCAACCAGCTTCTTGTGCACGACGAGAGATGCTTTCTTGAACTGCTTCTGCGCAAAGAGACGGCCAGTGGTACGTTGCTTTACCAGTAGAACAGTACCATACGTTCCCTTGCCCAGGCATCGCAGGGACTCAAAGTCGTCCGCGGTCATCTTGTGCGAGCGGGCAACGCCACCGTCAGAGCCAATCTCCACGGCTTCGGTAGAACCAATTGTAGTGCTGAGGTTCCCATCGACGGCAAAATCGTGCTCCAAGTTGATTTCGTAGCTCTCGGTGGCCACGGATGCTGTCTCATCCCCAGAACTGGTGCCGCTGCTGTTGCTGCGCTTGTAGCCGGTTTGGCGGGCCGGACCGCCAGAAAGAACACGGCGACCAAGCTTCGACGTCATGGAACTAGCACGTGAAGAGGCAGCAGTGTCGAGGCTGAGGGCCTGAATATCCTGGTGCATCCGTAGCATGCTGATTCCGCTCATGGCAGGCGAGACAACGGGCCTCAAAGACGGGCTGCAATTGGCACTGACTACATCGTCCACCATGAGCGTACTTCTGCTGCTCTTGGTTGCCAATCCCTTGCGAGGGTCGGGCGAGAGACAGCAGTCGGAATCCTCATCGCCGGATGCAGCCGGGGTGCTGTGGAAGCCACGTACCGTCTTGAGTGCGGGAGTCGCTGGAGATCTGAACATCTTGGTCGTAGTCGTTGATGGGCCAGCAGTAGGATGGTGTCGTGTCGGTATGATGGACTATAATCGGTAGACTAGATAGCTCTCGTTATAGCTTGACAGATACGATCCCTCAAAGCCTCTGTCGGCCTTCGTTTTCAAGGCTCGCCTCTGCGTCGCTGAGCGTCGGCGCGGTGTTCGGTGGTCAAACTGGGTCCTTGATGGCTTGGAATCGCACGCATCTGGTACTTGAAGAAGGAAGTGGAATTGTCGTCGACGGTCTTCTCGATATGCATTGAGGGTGAAAAGTCTCGATAAGATGTGATTTTTACTGTCAAGAAGAGAGAGAGAGAAAGAGGAAAAAACAGAAAAGAGAAAAAAAAAGAAGAGAGTTGTAGCTGGGGGAGCGTGCGAAGAAAGAGGTCGACTATGGCGACAATGAAATGGAGTTGTGGGAAGCAGAAGTTAAAATAAAATGGAGCCCGGACTCTGCACCTGCAGTGAATTAGAATGGGCCTGGACCGGGTTTGTTACCTTGGGTATTACCTATGTACAATTTAGTACCCCTAGGGACTGGAATGCACTAGCCGGGCAGGGGGCCGCGTCCGCCTCACCCAAATATCCCTCCATTGAGCCAACCACGATAAAGAGAAATGTATTCACATCATGCGTCACGGTCTGGGCAGGCCGGGCAGGCCGGGCAGGCGAGCACCTGAAAGGGCGGAAAGGCCAGCTGGATTGGTCTGGTGAACTTAAAGGAAAAGGAGGAATTGGCGGGCGTTCCATGTCCCAGGAGGAATTGGCGAGAGCACGTGAAAATCGGGTGAGAGACATGTGTCTCACCCGCATAAAAGGGAATGCACCATCGGCCATTTTCCAGGCTTTTTCTACACTACCTAGCTTTCAACCTGGAATGGCCCCATGTTGATCTCCATGTCCAGAAATGAACCTCCAATACCGCACGGCAGGTGTCATGTGTGTATAGGTAGTGTAGTGTACCAAGGCCGCTGGATGCCGACCCTGATCTTCAGTTTTGACAAGTCTGGGGAATCCGAACAGCCGGGGCTTGATTGGCGGTCATTAAACCGCATTGGTCGACGGGCTGGGAAGGGGGAACTGGTCGCACCATTTGTGATCGCACTTCCATGTCACCTCGGACCAAACCTACCGTGTGCGAAGTGGGTTTAACGAATTTTGATACCAACAAGGAATCTATCACATATCACATAAAACGTTGAAATTTTACGTACCTCTTGAATGATCGGTGAAAGCTTCAGGGCGATTCGTTGGTTCACTCTAAGACGAGGTGCCCGTGGTGCTAGGACTGAGTGAGATGAGCGCATTCAGGTGGGACAGCTTGTTGAGGGTTAGGGTCGAAGATGCGCCGGAAATTTTAGTGGAGCTCCCGCAACAGCAACGGCGCCAACATTGTAGACTTCCCTGTGATTGCATCACCTGCTATTTCACGACAGCAACCAAAACACCGAGCCCGCACATCAAACGGTCCTTTAGCAACCACAAGCCGGATTCGAATCACCTGACTTTACTTGCGTTCAAGTGTCCAGAAGATTTAGCAAGCGACCAAACACCGAAAGTTTAGCACTATGCATCCGGCGCGTAGAGCCTACGTGGAGGAGGCCGAGCCTGAGGTAAGACCATGCTCTATTTGCGCCCCTCGCAACATTGAAGGCACCTGCTCAACATTGCAAACAGAGCCCGGACTGACCCCCCCTGAAGCAGGATCGCGGAGGTATGGATCTAGACTCCGTCCGTAAGTCCTCAAAACACTTCTTGTATGGCTTCCAACCCATGACTGATTTGCGTGTTAGCCCTCGATCGCGACTACGACATCCCCGGTGCTGGGGCTGGTATTGCCCCAGAGAAGGCCTCCGTTCTTCTTTCACAGTTCGAACGAAAACGATTAGCGGCCTCGATTGCTGTTCCTACCGACGATGGCCGGGTACGAGCCAAATTGCGAGAGATGGGCGAGCCTGTCACCCTCTTCGGCGAGGGTCCGGCAGACAGACGCGACAGATTACGAGAACTCATGACACAACAAGCCGAGAAGGGAGGCCAGGAAAGTGCCGATGTGGAGATGCGGGACGCCGAAAACGAGGAAGATGAAGCCGGCGACCAAGAGGAGGAATTTTACACTACTGGAAGCCCGGAACTGCTCCAGGCCCGCATCGACATCGCTCACTACTCAATCCCGAGAGCCAAGAAGCGCATCGAGTTCCAGAAAAAGGAGTCCACCATCCCACTGCGGACACATGTCAAACACCGAAAAGAGATCAAGGAGAAGCTTCATGGATTTGAATTGCAAGGCAGTCAAACGGCAGGAGAGCGGCACATCAGCATGACAAGGATCTCGCCTGATGGAAACATGGTCGCGACTGGCAATTGGGGCGGACAGGTTAAACTCATCGAAATCCCAACCCTTGAGCCAAGGAAGACTTTGAGGGGCCACACCAACAAAGTCAGCGGCCTATGCTGGATGCCTGGAGCTACACTGCCTGAGCGCAATGTTTCTCCCGACACAGTCAATCTCGCTTCTGGAGGAGCGGAAGGCCAGATCCATCTCTGGTCTTTGAACCAAGACACCCCTTTGAGAACTCTTTCAGGACACTCGCAACGAGTATGTCGTGTAGAGTTCCATCCGTCGGGCAAGTATTTGGCTTCTGCCTCAGAAGACACCTCGTGGAGGATGTGGGATGTTGAAACCGGCACCGAGCTCCTTCTCCAGGAAGGTCACTCTCGCGGTGTTTACGCTGTCAGTTATAACAGTGACGGATCGCTACTCGCTAGTGCGGGTTTGGACAGTATTGGAAGAATCTGGGATCTGCGGACAGGACGGACTGCCATGATTCTAGATGGGCATCAGGACGGCCATATCAAGCCTATTTATGGTTTGGACTGGGGCTCGGACGGTTACAGGGTGCTCACGGCGTCTGCTGATGGTTGGATCAAATGCTGGGATGTTAGAAAAGTGGAAAGAATTGGAGGCATTGGTGCCCATACAAGTGCAGTGGCCGACGTGCGGTGGTTTAAGGGTTTGGATGACCCGTTGGAAGGAGTGCCTCCTGGCGAAGATGAAAAGGGAATGCAAATTCCCAAGAAATCTGGCACCTTTATGGTGTCGGCAGGCTTTGACCACAAGGTGAACATATTTTCCGCTGACGACTGGGCCTTGGTTCAGTCTCTCAGCGGCCACACAGGGCCTGTTGCGAGTGTTGACGTTAGCCGGGATGGAAAATGGATTGTAAGCGGTGGCCATGACCGGACGGTCAAACTTTGGGGAAGAAACGACTCCAGGAGCTTGTATGATTCCTGAGCAGACATCAATCTGTACGCGACAAGAATCTTGTCGTTGCCTCTTACATAGGAGCAACACACCAAGGAGGGCGTTCAGCAAGCGACAGGCCAGGGCTTGGCTTACCGCTCCACGAGAGACAGTATCGGCAGATAGATTGCATAGAAGCCGTCTCAATTTTGTAGATCAACAACCACAACTGGGTGCCCATAACAAGCTGCCTTTGATACATGCGTCTGAGTTGCCTTGTGGTTGCGTTTCACTGACCCGGTAAGGATAGGGGGGGTCACCTGACCGCGAAAGTGGGCCTGTTGAGATTCCTTCTCCCTTCTTTTCTGCAGTGACGCGGGCAGGGTTGGGCGGGACACCTGCCGCTCGCGTTGGTTGACGCTGGTAAAGTCACCCTGGCACCCTGGGAAATGGTGACGCACGGTCCATCGTGCGAAGCTTGGCTTTCTGATAAAGGGCGATAAAACAATGGCAGCAGACGCCATCACCGGGAACTTGTAGAGTTGGTCCGTTTTCGAACTTTTGACTTCTTCGTTTTCTCGCATTTCTGCATTTTCAAGTGGTTTTATCCCCAGCCGGTATTCACGCGAGAGACGTCATTCACAATACCCTCAACTCACAGCATCCGGGCAGCTCAAGTCCCCATGCGCATCAACCCGCTCAAAGCTGTCTGAAGGGCGACACGGGGAGGATTCGCTTATTTGGGAACCAGCCAGAACGTCAACCACCACATTACATCATGTCATATCGTCCTCCGCGGGAGGGCTACCAGCCACCATCGCTCGGGCTCCCCGCAAAGCCTCCGCCGCCGGTTGACAATCGTTTGTCAAAATCGCCGGTGAGAAGACGCGATGTGCCCCCTGCCGTGCCATCGCCACCTTCACACTCGACCCGGACGTCACCTCCCCGGCCACACTCGACTAAGAGCGTAGCGTCACCGGCAACAGTACGCCCACCGTCGAGCCCCCAAAAACTACCGGTTGCGCGTCCCGATCAGTGGTACTTTACGCCCGACGAAGTAGCGAGCACACCCAGCATCATAGATGGACTCTCTGTGTCGGAAGAGCGCCTACGAAGGGCCAAAGGCGTCAACTTTATTTTTCAGGCTGGCATCATGCTTGACCTCCCGCAAATCACATTGTGGGTTGCCGGCGTGTTCTTCCACCGCTTTTACATGCGAAGAAGCATGGTGGAAGAGAAGGGTGGCATTCATCACTACGTATGTCTTTTCATGTCCTCTAACCAATTTTTATGGCGCCCGTGTTGGAAGTCGTGTTCAGCAACCCGGATGTGGTCATTCAGTTTTGAGGATGCGCAACATCAACTAACCCATTTCATATATGCAGAATATCGCTGCTACAGCGCTCTTTCTCGCGAATAAGACAGAAGAAAATTGCCGTAAAACAAAAGATTTGATCATTGCGGTCGCAAAAGTCGCCCAGAAAAATACGAAGCTAATCATCGACGAACAAAGTAAGGAATATTGGCGGTGGCGCGACAGTATTCTTAACTACGAGGAAGTGATGCTGGAGCAGTTGACATTTGATCTCATGGTCGGAATTCCATACCACCCACTATACGAGTTTCTTAACATGCTAGAGCAGGACATTCCTCTGCAGCAACAAGAAAGCAGTCAACCGCAGCAAGATCTCTCCAAGCAGAAGCAGCATCTGGTTCGCAACAAGGCCTTCCGTAACGCCGCTTGGACTTATTGCAACGACTTGTGCCTCACAGTCCTGCCCTTGCTACTCAATGCGCGCGACATCGCCATCAGTGCCATCTTTTTCGCCGCTTCCATCCTCAAGGAGAAAGTAGACGATTTCGACGGCGAGGCATGGTGGAAATACCTTAAGGGGGACGAGGGCAAGGTGTGCATGGCTATGGATGTCATTACGGAGTTCTATAAGGAGAACCCATTGAGGAAACAGGATAACAGGATGTCTCCGTCTCCCACCTTCAACCTCGAGAGTACTAGGCGTAGACTTGGAACGGCATCTAGTCAGCAGGAGGGCGATGGTACTCCGATGGAGACAGACCGCAGTACACAGAGCCCTAGAAGCTCCAGTGGCCGCCATCGTGATAACGGCAACACCAATGGCACACTGGAGGAGTATGAGGAGAGGTCGCAGCCACAGCATATCAAGCAGGAAGGCGGGATATCGGCTTCGGAGGCCCAGAACGGTTCAGCGACGAAGGGCTCTTCAGAGGCAAAGTCAGCTTCCGTTATCAAGAGCGAACCGGACAGCGCTACTTCGGGACTTGATGCAAGGACGGTGCAGGCGCCGGTGTCGTCCATTTCGCACAGAGGGGATTCCGACGCGTTACTAAAAGAAGCCGCCAACAATCTGGCAATACATGAACGAAGGCCGAACGATAGCAGACTACAGTCGCCCCCCGGCGCGAAGCGTAAGAGCTCCGTGTCCGATCCGGCGGCAGAGGGTGAACCGGAGAATAAGCGGGCGCGGACGGTTACGAGCGATGAGGATGAAGGAGAAATCAACGGGAATTAGCGTTGCAGATTGGGAATCTTCTGCCCGCCTCCGCCAGATCTTGCAGTTGCTGCTCCAAATTCGGGTTTATTACTTTGGCTTATAGGGTAGTCGGCGGTTTCAGGCGTCAGCGGTGGGGGGCTACAGGAGGCGCTCTTGCAATTACATGGAATGAATTGGTTGGCGAGCATGGAAAATGCATTGGGTATTCTTTGGTCAAACTTCCCCTGGCTCGTGGGTGTAACGGGGGTCGTTTGATCAAGCAGTAGTATGGCGACAGATCAGGACGGTGTTAAGTTGTATGATATCCTGTAAATTATATACACAGTACACCTCTGCCGGCTTTAAACTTATTAGTGTGGCACCACCACTTTACATTCAGTATTCAAGGATTCAGAAGTGGTCAAACTCGCCAATCTTTGTACGCAAATTAGAGTTCTTGCCACTTGCAAATCACCGCGCTAACAAGTTTAATTCCGGCAAAGGTGAGAGAGGTAGGTTTTATCACCTCCATATCAGGCTACAAGCAGCTGGGGGCCTCGTTTGAGCCCATCGGTAAACATGAAGCTATGGATCAACAGGACTTCACACATTAACCATGGCTCAATCCCCATCGATGCCTTGTTCTATCCAGGGATTGCCATCTTCCAAACATAAACAACTGAACTCTTTCAAAGCCAACCTGGCTCGTTGACACAACTCACACCACCCTCCTCAACCCAAACTCATCTCCATACCCCTTCTCCCTCGCCTTCTCATCCAAGAAATCCACCAAGTCAACCATATTCGTGCAACTCAGCATGGCGTTGCGCTCCGGCTTGCTTAGCAGGGCATTCTTGTTCGGTCCCATGCCCGGCGCACACATCTCGCTGAGGTGGTGCTGCACAAGCTTGAAGGGCAGCGGCGCCCGTGCCAGGTGGCTCATGAACGTCTCCACGGCCTCCCACGGGCATGCGTCGTAGCCGGCGTAGAGGGCCGGGTTGGCGAGGATGGCGCGGGCGGACATTAGCCCGGAGAGTTTGGGGAGGTTAAGCAGAGGGGATTGTGGTGTTTTCTTTTTCTCAACATTATCGGTGGTGATGGACTTGCTGGTGAGGGTGGGTGTGTTGGCTGGGTCTAGCAAAGGGGAGGTGAAGGGGAGAGAGTTGAGGGTGAAGACGTCGCCTGAGAGGAGAATGGGGACTTTGTCGCCGAAGTTGGTGGTGAGGATCTCGAGCGCTTCGACGTTGATGGGTGTGCTGGACGGGGTTTGGCGGGTGCGAGGGTGAATAGTAAGCCAGTCGATGTGGCGGTCTTGCGAGGGGCCGAGAACGGTGGTGATGAAGTCCATCGTTTTTCTGTTGCATGGGGGTCTAGTAGTTAGCTGATTTCTGCCACCTATCCCCGAGACCATAAGTATGCACCGTGTGTCACTTACCTCAAGTCTTTGTGAACACGGATCTTGACGCTGACGCTCCTTCCCTTGGGGTTATCAACATCCCTCTCCTTCCCAACACCCCATCCATCTCGTCTCAGATACTCTCGAGTCTCAATGACCATGTCCCGCACCAGTTCTCGCTTTTCCATCAGCGCGGCACCAAGCGTCTCAGCGCATGCCCATGACTGAGGGCATCCACAGTTCAGATCCACGCCGCCGGCGTAAGGAGCTACGAGGGTAGACGCTCGGGCTAACTCTTTGGGATCGTTGGCACCAAATTGTACCACTGTTGGAGGTTGCGGTCCGTTTGTGGAGATAGTGAGATCACTATCTCTGGCAAATCGGTTCCTGTTGAACTCTTTGGCCAGAATCATGGGCGTCCAGCAAAGATCTGTGCCATAGTCATGTACTGTTTGACGGAAGGCAAGCTGTTCAGCTTGTTAGATTATTGTGATATTCGTGATGGGAACTCAGGAAATGGGTGTTGGTAGAGGAGGAGGAGGCCACTTGCCTTGCCATACCTCACCATAGGCGCCAAAGTGTAAAGAAATCTTTTTTCACTCTTTGCAATGTCAAAGAGCTTGAGCGGACTTTCTCAAGACGGGAACAAGTCAGTTAAATGCATTCAATTTCGTCCCTGTAGGGTATGGTCTATGTACAAAGCACAGGCAGTAATCGGCCAGGCTGATATGTATAGTCTCCTCAGCTAGAGCACAGGGAGGGAAGAGGAATTTTAAGTCGTAGCACTTGTTGCAGGAATAATAGAGAAGGGTCGGTAGGCCTTACTGAACGATATCCTGGTTAGATCTTTCCGAGGTGGCCTCCATCTTGATGACAGTCCCAAGCTCTTGATATCAAGTGGAAAAATAGAGTGAGAGTGGGCGACTTCCGTGGATGCGCCGGAGGGTCTGTTGAAGAGGTGCAGTTGCAAGTGAAGGTGTTTGGGCGATCAGCACCCGCTTTTTTTTGGTTTTTTTTTCTCCTAGTGGGGGTTTGAGGCTTTGATAGCCGCTACGGCAGTTGACTTGATTGACGTTCACAAGCCCACGATTTACGAATTCCGAAATCTAGATAACTTGGCGATCCAAGATCGCTGGATGTGACGTCTTGCGAGGCACCCAACGGTAGTGATTTTCTTTGGGCTAACAAACTTGAACACCTGATTACCGGGAAGAAATATCGAAGAGCCACACGTCGGAACGGATGGGGAAGTTCATGAAAGTGACCCCTACCCTAAGAGTTTCCCGCTATCGGTGCTTCTTCCCCCACTGATCAGACCCCACTAGCACCTTCAGTTGCCCCGGTTTCACGGTTTTAACAAGGCGCAAGGACCCCTGTCTTATATGACTCTTGCGCAGCCCCCAGCGGCCGATCATCGCTTCCTTCCAGGTTTCTTCAGCTTGTTAACTTGCGCCTCATTCTTCAGCTTTTTCCTTAGGTTGAGCAAGAGTCATCTGCTCACGCCAAATTCATCCCGATGAGCCTCAGACAAAAATCCGACAAGATGGGAAGCAGCAACCCGGTCATTGGCCTTCTCGGTGGCGGCCAATTGGGTCGTATGCTCTGTGAGGCCGCAAACCCTCTGGGCATCGACATCGCCATTCTCGACGAGAAGAACTCCCCTGCTAAGCAGGCCCATAACACCAACCGCCATGTCACTGGCTCTTTCAAGGACCCGGTCAAGATTCGTGAGCTCGCTGCTCGTTCCGACTATCTTTCTGTCGAAATCGAGCATGTCGAAACCGAGGTTCTCGAGGATATCGAAAAGAATGGCGTCGAGATCAAGCTCGCCGATGGCTCCGTTGCTATTCACAAGCCGCCTATCCATCCTTCCTGGAGAACCATCCGTCTCATTCAGGACAAGTATCTTCAGAAGGAACACTTCCGGACCAGCAAAACCAAAATTCCCATTGCTGATCAGATGGCTATTGAGTCGGGCGAGTCGGCTCTCAAGTCCCTCCAGGAAGCTGCTGACAAGTTTGGTTTTCCCTTCATGCTCAAGGCCAGGAAGGGAAGCTATGATGGAAGAGGAAACTTCAAGGTCAACAGTGAAGAGGACTTCGCCCCTGCCATCGAGGCATTGGGCAAGCTTCCTCTCTACGCGGAAAAGTGGGCTCCTTTCGTGAAGGAGCTTGCAGTCATGGTCATTCGTACTGAGGATGATGAAGGCAATCTGAGAAAATGCGTCGCCTACCCTGCCGTTGAGACCATCCATGAAGACAGCATCTGCACGAAAGTCTTCATGCCGCCCAGGGGAGTGGATGACAATGTCTGTGAGCAGGCTAGGAAGCTGGCCTGTGATGTGATTAGCACCTTGTGGGGAAGGGGCGTCTTTGCCGTTGAAATGTTCCTCCTCGAGGACGGTAAGTAGCAGCGGTTGGTCACAATTTTATTGAATACCTACCTCTAGCATGCTAACATATCGTTCAGGATCGTTGATGATCAACGAGGTCGCGCCTCGCCCTCACAACTCGGGCCACTACACCATTGAGGCCGTTCCCTACATGTCCCAATACAAGGCGCAGCTCTATTCCGTCCTTAATTTGCCTATCCCCGATGAGCTCACCCCTAGAGTCTCATCCTCTATCATGCTGAACATTCTGGGTGGTGCTGCCCCCAACTCCCACCACAAGCTCGCTCGTCTTGCCAGGACGACGTACGGAGATGATTTTGATGTCTACCTCCATCTCTACAACAAGGAGTCCAAGCCTACTCGCAAGATCGGCCATATCACTCTGACAGGATTCTCCTCAATCGAGGATCTTGAGAAGGCTGCTGAGCCTTTCATCAGCATGGTCGATCAAATCAGAGAGGAGCGTCTTGCTGCTTCTGCTGAGCAACTTCGTCCCCAGGAGGAGGCCAAGGCTAGTAACAAGACGAACTCCGGAGGAGCTAACCCTGCGGAGGGAAATAACTCGGATCAGCCCTTGGTACTGGTCACGATGGGCTCTGACTCCGACTTGCCCGTCCTCAAGGCCGGTCTTGATATCCTGAAGGAATTCAAGGTCCCGTATGCGCTGGACATCACCTCTGCCCATCGTACTCCCAAGTACATGATGAAGGTTGCTGGTGAGGCAGCGAAGAAGGGCATCAAGGTCATTATTGCTGCTGCTGGTGGAGCCGCTCATCTTCCTGGCATGATCTCCTCGGAGACTCCGCTCCCTGTCATTGGTGTCCCTGTCAAGGCAACACACCTCGACGGACTTGACAGTCTTTTGAGCATCGTGCAGATGCCCGTAAGTTTAACCCCACCCTACCAGCGATGTTACCGTCCAACTACTAACTGCCAACAGAGGGGCGTTCCCACTGCTACTGTCGGCATCAACAACTCTACCAACGCCGCCCTTCTTGCCATCAGGATCTTGGGCTCCTTCATCCCTCAGTACCAGGAGCATATGAGTAAATATCAGCTTCAAATGGAGGAGGCCGTCATCGAGAAGGGTGGCAAGTTGCGGACCGGAGGCGATGTTGCGTATCTTGAGGGCATGAAGAAAACCAAGTAAAGAAAACAGACAGTGGCCCAAGGGGCAATGGGAATGTGACGCGCAGTTTTCAATGTATCTACAATGACGATTCAACTCGCGTGGGGGCACACTTGGTATGCACGAACAAAACAAGGACCGGGCAGAGCGAGCTCTGGGGGTTACGGCGTAACACAAGTAAAAGGAAAAAAGGAATGGTTATACCCGGAAAGTTGAAGAGAAGAAAATGTCAAGAGCACACTACGTTTATGACTGTTGGAATCTCACCACGACACGTACCTGCGCAATTTTCTGACTCGTTCACCAGCCAGTTATAGTTTGAGGAGTGCTTGGCTCTCGCAACGTCGCACATAAGGCTTTAAATGTACGGAATGCGTCGGTTGTACTGTATAAGTGAATCAATCCAGGTATGTATTCCCCGGGTCTTCAGAAGCATCCACAACAGCAATCATCGCGAGTTCCCTGCCAAGACCACATGTGGGGTCCGTAGATGGACCGTGCACGCGACGGCCGTGGCAGAGTCCCGCAAACGGAAGTCCAGAGCTTCCCCGGGAGAGGTGTCTCCAACCTGCCCCAGCTTCGAACGTCACCGTCCGGACGACCATCAACCTCACGCAACAAGTTCCGAGACTGGCTTCAATTTCCATTGTTTATACTCATTCAAAATGTCTTCCCAGAAGGATATGCGTAGGGCGGACCTGAGTAAGTTCCTCATTCCAGTTTCCGCAACTGTATCTTGTCCGGTGTCAAAGTCGCGAAGCGTCAAGCTGACCCAAGTCAATGGCATAGTTATCCCCTATCAGGAACCGGCCGCGAAGACCGACGCCCCCGAATTCCAGTCGACTCTCTCGTCCACATTGCCCATGGCTGCTATCTTCATGCGCAACCGCTACATTGGATGGTAATTGGACCTTTATCATTTTACGACCTGTTGGATGCGCGCGCGCAAAACACTCTATGCAACTCCTAGCACAGCCATGGGGAGCTTCGAACAAAGCTACCCGCGATCTATATGGATGTGAAAATCAAATGCAAGGCTTGGTGGACCGTTTGCTGATGCGGATCACAATTCAGGGCTGCTGTCGTCTTTGCCGTCCAGAGCTGGCTCGGCGAGAGCGAAGACACCAAGAAGAGCACCAGCACACCCGGATACTTCTCCGTGGGCATGTCGTGTACGTTTACCGGGACAAGCAACCCATCTTTGCGAGTCCGCTAACATATACCTAGTGATGTCTCTCGCCGTCACCTACCTCCCGCTCTTCCTGCCTCCGCCACCGGGCATGCAACAAGGCAGCGCCACCGACGCCGCTCCTCCCGTCCCTGCCTAAAGTGTCAGCTTCTCTGATAACAGAGGGTCCTTTCGTAACGCTGAAGACAAACGAACAATCTCGTCTTCTGGAACGATAGTCTTCCCAACACCAAAATCTTTAAACTTGGGCGAACTATCTCCACGAGCGATGCCACTGGAGAGCCTCATACGCCGTTGAGAGACCCGGAACATACGAAAATTTTCTGTACACCATATGTAATACCCGATTAATTCCGAAGATGGTAATGATATTATTAACGACAAGAAAAGGGAGGATGAGGCTCAGGTAAAGGGTGTCCATTTTATTCACAAAGACTGGATCCCGGGGGTCAGAGGATTAGAGGAGTACTCGGCTAAGTGCTCCAGTCTGATATTCGTCGCTTCCTAGCTTTGATGAGTCGTACGACAGGCATGGGCCAAGGCTGTTACGATCTTTCGATGATAATGAGCTAAACGCTGCATTAAGTTCGTTCTTGGGTACGTTAAATGGGTTGAAGAAAGGATGAAGACGGCGTTTTTGCTGCTGGCTCAGGACACGGCCCAAAGGATTACGTCCTGGTTAGCCCCCTTTCTAGAAGATTTGGTCAGTACAAGTCAGTTGTACATCACTATCACTTACTCTACGTGTTCATGACTGTGGTGCATGGGCCACTCGTTTGTCCTAGGAATGATTGCTTAATGGTGAGCTGATACAACAGAGTAAGGTTAGGTTGAGAGCCCATAAGGTCGTCTTCCCGTTAACAGAGATACAAGCGGATACCAAACATCACCTTTCCCTTTACCCTTTCCATTTCGTTCGTCGGCATGAGTTACCTTTCTCCCAAGTCTTAGGGATAGCGTTCCCTGTCATGGTGAAACGCCGAGGTGGTCAGGGGGCTGCTAAGCGCCCGTCCCTCACGGGGTTTCAGATGCGACGCCTCGTGTGGTCAAGGTAACATCCTCCCACGGCCTTCCACTACCAATTTCAGTCAGGAGATGCTTCGAGGCCCAAGCGACACAGCCTGGTTCATACAAGTCATTTTATGTTTTGCTTCATATCAGATCTTATTTTCTCTCGTCGCCCTTTGTTCCGTTTTTAGCGACCCATCCTTTCTGTTTCCTTTTCGCGCTCGTTCGTCCTCAAAGTTAGGTCACCGCGGAACGGTTGTTAATACGTACCACGGGTACTTGTTAATCACAACAACTTCACTCAGTTCTATTACCGTTTAATAATATCATCAGCTGGTCTGAACTTCAAGCTTGATAAGAACTTCAATCGTTCGGACGAAATACGTTACCGATCAGAACATTCACTATTACCTCATCTCAACAAGACACCGCAACTCGACTCGTCCCGAGAAACAAAACTATCCTCCTACGACACAAGCCAACATACAAGTCAACATGAAGCCAGCCACCCTCGCCGCCGCCCTTCTCTCGCTTTGCGCCTCCCTCGTCAGCGCCGGTGTAGTCATCACACCCATCAAGCCTGAGCAAGTTGTACCCAAGAATGCAGGTGACTGCTTCTTTGGCGTGACCACTCCTCTAGGTTGCGGGTATGTTCTATCTCTTATCTCACGCTTTGACACATGAGGCGGTTACGCCTCCCACATGCATGATCACTAACAGTAATCATATTTAGACCCCTTCGTAACACGAAGAAGGTGTAATGAAGGAGCTACGACTACGAGTTTGAGTTTTCTTTCACGGATGGGGAGTTTGATGGCTGGATGCAGGCCTATGGGCGGAAAATGGGCTGTCCTCTCGAGGCGGATGTGGATGATAATAAGGAGGACGTTGATCGGCGACAGGATAGATGGGTGATGGGCCTTGTCTGCATGCAGTCATAGGATCTCTGGGGTTTTAACCACCGGCTATGGACATGAAGTGATGATCTATCAGGGATCGATGTTATCTCGGCGGAGAACCTCGGCTTGGTCATGTCAATGGACATGAGATACAGACCGAGGGTACGGAGAAGATACCCATATCTTGGATGAACCGTGGTTGCGGCCGGAGGAGGATGAAACCACCACCAATTCTACGGCGACTGTGCCATTCAAAACCATCCTGTCTGTCCTGTCCTGTCCGTACTCGAGGAGTAATGCGATGTAAATGGATACCCATTCGGATCATCCTACAGTAAAGGCACTCTGTTCGGTCTCGATTTCAGCCGTTACGACCTTTTACAAGCTTGTGATTAATAATGATGATCGCACGAAGCCATTATGATAGTATGATCGAGATAACTTGACGGACAACAACATCGCTGCGCATAAAGATCGCAAAGATGCGAGCTTCCAAGTCGAAGAGTTATTCACAACTCCTGGTATCGCGGAGTTGAGCTGGCAAAGCAGTCAGAGACATTTGCAATTTTATAGCATGGTTGGAAAAATGTGCCGATCGTTCGACCCGCCCTCACATGTGGTGATTCTAAGGCAGGAGATACAGAAGGGCTGTTTGTGGCATCAATCTGCCACTCAACTTCGGAGAAACCTAATGAAAGGTCCCCCAAGACTCCCGCGATACTGTTGGGCTGCAGAGCAGCAGCAGCAACCGCGTCTCTTCGTTGAGTGGTTGATGAGAGAAAAAGGAAATTTCGGGGTGGATGGACGTCGAGTTTTGACCACTTCGAAGCTTCGCCAGTGGCCCGTGCGCCTGCACGTTTGTCAGGCGGGGGACGAACAACAAACCCACAAAAACGAAAGCTTTGGCGGGGCCGATTCAAAAAACCACACCGGTCCGAGGAACTGCCGGCTCCGCAAGCACCAAACTTTAACTTCATTTCAAAATTGCCGCTGCAACCCTCGTTCTTTTTCCCAAGTTTACTACTTCTCAACAGACTGGCAGTTCCGCGAACCACAGAGTCCCTAGTCATGGCGATGGGATCTATCGGCGATACCCTTTGGGATGTCGTCATCTGCGGCACCGGACTGCAGCAGTCTCTGCTTGCACTGTAAGCAAACTTTTCTTTCGCTCTTCTTCATCCGGCTTTCATCGTTCTCCTGTCTAACTGACCGACTGACATAGCTGTTCTCCGCCTTGAAGATCCCTCTCGCGATCGGGCAAGAACATTTTGCACATAGACCCCAACGACTACTATGGCGGGGCGGAAGCGGCTTTCAGCCTGCAAGAAGCTGAGTCCTGGGTTGACCATCTGGCCACCGAGGACAAAGGCCTCTTCAGGTCCGCGTCCATCACCAAGCCGGATGTCGTGGGTCTTTCCTTCCCCAGAGCGTACTCGCTGGCACTGGCACCGCAGTTGATCCACGCCCGCTCGGAGCTGCTATCTCAATTGGTTTCTTCCCGGGCGTACCGGCAGGTGGAATTCCTCGCCGTCGGATCGTTCTACATCTTCAAAGCACCCATCGACCCCGAACAGCAACCCAGCCTTGTCCGCATCCCTTCTACCCGCGAAGATGTCTTTTCAACCACTGCTATATCGGCCAAGGCGAAGCGCGGGCTGATGAAGTTTCTACGGTTTGTGCTGGACTACGACAGTCCGGAGCAGAGAGATGCCTGGAAGCCTTTTGCCGATAAACCCTTGGTGGACTTCTTACAGGAGCACTTCAAGATGGATACCGAGCTCAAGACCTACATCATCACCCTCACGCTCTCGCTGGATGGTCGGATCAATACCAAGGATGGGTTGTTCATCGTCCATCGCCATCTCACCTCTATCGGTCACTTTGGCCCCGGCTTTGCTGCTCTCTATCCCAAATGGGGCGGTATCTCCGAGATTGCCCAGGTCGCCTGTAGAGCCGGTGCGGTCGGTGGTGCTGTTTACATGCTTGGCGCTGGTATCAAGTCAATGGATACTGCTACTGACGAGATCGAGCTCGAGCTGACCAGCGGCGACAAGGTGAAAACCAAGTTGCTCGTGCGTGGAGAAGAAAGCGTTGGTGACGAGCCGAGCATCAGCAGGCTAGTGGCCGTTGTTGATTCTCCGCTCAAGACCTTGTTTGAGTCTACCGTCGACGGGGCGCCGACTCCCTGCGTTGCGGTCGTCGCTCTGCCTCCGGGCTCACTAACAACACCTGGCGAAGCAGACACTGACCCAGTCTATGTTTTCGCTCACTCGAGCGGCACTGGCGAATGTCCCAATGGTCAGAGTAAGTTTTATTTATTTCTTTACTCCCTTCATTTTACACATTTCGAGTACTATGATGATCCACATTTTGAATACTTATCTACATTGTCCAAGCCTCGGCGTTGACGATAAATACCTCTGACATTCTGATCGTACTCTCATCCGTTCACCCTTTTTGCATCATTCATAACTTGCTACGCACAAATGGCTGACTGGAAACCAACAGGTGTCCTATACTTGTCCACAATGGCGACTCCCAACTCCAAGGAGATCTTGAGTCGCTCTCTTGAATCCTTGCTTTTGGCTGTGGACTGTGATCGAGTCCCCCAGTGCTTGTATCAGTTATACTATGAGCAGGCTGCTGGTGTGAAGCAAAGTCGACTTGATGGGTTGATTCTTGATCTGCCAGGCCCATCTCTTTCCCTCTTGATGGACGACGCATCGCTGAATCATGTCCGTGAGGCGTGGAAGAAGGTCGTTGGCGATGCAGTTGATGATGCAGAGTACATGGTCTTCACAGATCGTGAACCCGTGGATGATGATGATGATTATGAATGATTCTTGGTGACGACCATGGTAAGGGCTGGTCTCTTTACTATCTTATGCACCGCCCTCCCCACATTCCGTAACATATTTGAAAAAGATTAATCTCAATTTACTTCTATCATTCAATTGCCAATCCATCTCACTGCTACCTATCTTGTAACTGATTTGTTGTGAAATTGCTCAGTTGCAAAATTACAAGCTTGCCTTCTGTCAACGTGAGCCCCAGCGTGTCCGTTGTCCCCTTCCCATACTTCTCCGAAGATCAGCTCCCTATATCCTCCGCAGAAACTGTGATCCTGTCTTCCGCATGCGCCAGATGGTTCTTGCCAGAGGCATAATTGCTTAGGAAACCATTTAAGACGTTCTCCCATCTGCCCTTCTCTCAATCAAGATCTCACAGCGCAGGGAAGCACTGCATCCCGTTTCCCATCTACCCACCCGACAAGCCGAACCGAGAAATAAAAAGAAATAAAAGAACCGCAAGACTGGCACCGATTGCGCCGATAAGTGTGCATTCTTCGCAAATCTCCGCATCAGTCACTTCACTCGTCACCATCCTCCTCCATCAGAGCCAGCATCTCAGCCTCCGACACCTCAACGCCCACGCGAATTTCGCCAAACGGCTGGAAGCCCTCCATGTCCTGCTCCACCTTGATCGCGTCTTTGGTCGCGAGGACCAAAACGTTGTAGAAAGCCTGAGTCGCCACCTGTCGGGTTCTGTCTCTAGGTTCATCCAACAGCTCGTCAAAGGCAACCCACTGTCTGAGAAGTCTGTCGTTTCCGTCTCCGTGGGCATGGGAAGAAGAGGGTGGAGCACCGCCGCCGCCGAGGGACCGCGTCTCCCCTCTGGCTTTGGCTACCATATTGACGTAAGCCAGGAAGTTATGGCCGTCGCGGTCTAGAGCGTCGCGCATTACTTGAGAGGTTTCGGCCGCAGCCTGGGTAGCAGTCGTTTCAGCTTCGCCGGAAGGAGTACGGCGCAAGAGGTCACGGCCACCCTGAGGACCGCCAGGCAAATGCGGAAGCTGCGGTTCATCCTCTCCAGGCGGCATCATGGGGTCGGATGAGAAACCAGGGGCGCCGCCAGAGTGCAAGAAGGGCGCGTAGGAACCTGCGTCGCTGAAGCGATCGATAGGGGGGAGTTGGGCCAAGTGGATGCCGCGGCTGTGGAGGGGACTGGCGCTCACTTGGCGGCTGGATCCGGGGTGGTGATTGTCGCCTTTCGCCGATGAGCCTGGGACGAGGGAAGAGGGTCGGTTCCAGGGAGCGTCGGAGGGAATGTCGGGCAGTGCTGAGCCATCTCTTCTTCCAATCTCGGCGTCTTCTTCCACTCCTCCAGTAGGCAAGCCGCCACGGCCTGCCTCAGTCTGCGGCTCGGCGTTTTGCTGCGCTTGCGCTTGATGCTCTTCTCCGTTCTCATCATTAAGGCGACGACGTACACGTCTCTCGGCATCTTCCTCCTCTAACTCGAGGGCTTCGAGAGCGGTGCGTCGACGGCTTCGTCTTCCCTCGGCTTCAACCTCCTCATCGATGTCGATGCCCAAGGCCTCGCTAGCAAAATTGGCGCCGGAAAACAGAGCTGCCAGTGGATGGCTGCGATGGTTTCCGGAGTTAAGACCGCTTTCAAGGGCGCCTACACGGCCAACTCCACGACCAAATATGAGCTCATATGCGTGTTTCTTGGCAGTAGTTGGGTTCATGGCTGCAGCGCGTACGGAAGCGTTGTTCGCCCGCTCGACATTGGCAAGATAATCGGTGCTCCACGACTTCAATTCGTGGCGACTGATTTTGGTATCATGGTCAGGTACCAGCACAGTACGGCGGCGCTGACGACGTTGCACAGGTGTGGCGACTGCCTCAACCACAGGCTCCTCCGCAATGGCTTGCGCTTCTTCGACTTCTTCCATCAATTGGTCTTCCTGAGCTTGCTCGACTTGGTCGGGGACAAGGCCAGGAACTTCATCGGCATCGGGCGGAGGGGCCGTGCCTCCGCTCATGAGCAAGTCACCTTGGTCGTCAAAGGATAATTCCGACCCATTATGACCTTGGCCAAAGGGTGTGGCACGAGTTCGCTCTTCCTCGGGGCGGGGAAGAACAGGCAGCTCAGGCTCGTCGACAGTTGCCATCACGTTACCGTCAGCGTCGATCTCGATTCCCCAATCGCCAAAGATCTCGGCGTTGGCCTCGGGCTCGCCAAACTCCATCATATCGTCGTCAGGCTTGTGTTGAGAAAGAGGCCCCAGGGAGTAGGAAGAATGCTGAGAATACAGCGGATCGGCAGGAGAAGACTGAGGAAGATCAAGGCCAAGAAGAAAGGAGCCGCTTCCGTCCGGTGTGAGATTGAATCTGTCCAGTGGGGAGAACTGGGACGAAGTCTTGCATGAGGCCTGACTCTGGAATAGGGAAGCCAGGTTTCCATCCTCGTCTAAGCGGAAGGCTGGGAGCCCCATGTTGATCTCGAAGTTTGGATCATCCGGGAGGATGAGTTGGTTGCGCCTGCGAATGTGAGGTTAGCTTGACACATTTATCTGGTCACGGGCAAAATGGGGGTACACATACTTTGCTTCTCCGGCTTGCGGATCAAGGGCATTCTCGGTACCTCCCAAGACATTGTAGAAGCATCTCATGTGCATATGGATCTTCTCGGCGTCGGTGAGCACATAGGAGCACTGCTGGGAGAAGACCCTAGAAACGCCATATAGCAGACTTCCCTGCAGTCGCAAAGCAATGGGTGCGCCCGGCTGGAGGATGGTCTCGCAGGCTTTCCTGACATTGACTTCTTGGATTGCCTTGCGCGAGATCTTCCTGTTGCTTGATCTGAGACCAAAGGTCGAAACCAACCTGGAGCGAGAGTAGAGCTGCGTTAGCTGAGTTGTCTCACCTAGAAGTCACAGAAAGGTTTACTGAGGTTCGTCCAGGTTCACTTACCACACGGTGGCAACACCATACTGCTGGTTAGTCAAGACTGGTGAAGGAGTCAGTACTGCTTCGTCCTCGTCTCGTAGCCGAATGAGAAGTGAATCTACTGACTTTCGTGACTGTAGAACATGGTAGCGAGGAACGGTTGTGTGAGACTGAGAGGTTGTTATTCTCAAGTGTTACTTGATGAAGGAGGCCAGGGCCTCGAAGGATACGATGCGTGAAGGTTGATGATAAGGTTTGAATAGAGATATGAAGGAAGAACAGAGTATGGAGGAGAACCTTGGTAAGGAAAAAAAAAATGGAGAGTGAACGCGGGTGAAGAGGGGTAGTGGGTTAAAAGATGCTCGGGGTCGGGTATGAGAGCTTGACGCGTTCTACGTGGACATGATCGAAATGGGATGAAAAGACACGCAAACAACGACTCGACCAGAATACAATGGGTGGCATGGACGAAACCAATTTGACGGACTGAACTTTACGGTGGGCTGTTCGAATTGGAGAGCAGGAATTGAAGAGCAGGATTGGTATCATCGAAGTGGTCGAGTTCCTGTTTCCCCCCACAGTTCACGATACCCGGGGGGGAACTTGTATTCAGAAAAGGAAGGAGCGGCTCGTAAAACAAATTACGCGGACCTTCCATCTTCAAGTCAAATACTCTCAACCCAGCATGGCCTGAGCTTTGGACCAGACATCGTCCATTCACTACCAAACAATTCCATTACTTCGCCCTTGGTTGTCGGCCAATCTATCACATCCCCCGTTTGTTACTTTCCTGAAAGCTACGAGACACTCGCCCACGCAACAACTTTTCTTCCCAGAACATCTTGTCTGATGAGGGCCGGGAGTTTGTTCGACAACAATTCCTATACCTGACTTTTCTCCAGAAGGCTTTCTGTCACTGTAGCAAACGAGCCGTTCTCCGCTCAACAGTGACAAGTCCTGCGTGAAATCGTCGTACCCGGGACTATTCTCGCCGATAAAGAGCTATTTCAACTCCTCTTGATAACCTCACGATGAGCGACCATCAACCCCGCCACGGCCGCCGCGACTCTCCGGTCGACGATCGCGAAGAATATGTTCCGTACGTTAGCTGTGCGTCGACTTCTGCCGCGTCAAAGCTGCAAGCGCAGTATATCCCAACTCAGTTTCCACCGGGACCTCAGCCTCCACTGGGAGCCGTGAGATATGTCCCTCCCATGCCGAACCAGTTTCCTGCGCACAGCGCTTCTGGCTACATCGAGGGCTTGTATTCGACATTTCCAACGCATTACACCAGCTTTCCTCTTGCGGCAAATGCTCCCCAGCCTTATGATCAATTCGACAGTACGAGTTACAGACCTCCTACTCCCAAGATCGACCAGTTCACCACTGCCGCGACTTTGTTTTCACGGGTTTCCACCCCAGACTACGAGCGAGAATTCGACAACGAGCCTATCGATACTGTGCCAAGAAGTGTGAACGGTTCTCCGATCCCTCCGCCCGCAAAGGGCTCGGGCACATTTCATACCACTCCTGAGGTTCCCAGACCTCCGCCTCCTAGCCCGGAAAACTTTCATATCCCTTTGAAGTCACTCAAATTGAACGACCTACGCTCGTCGGCTTCGATTGGCTATCCTGCTCCCGGAGATAAGAGTGCCGCGTGCCAACTCTGCGACTGGCACGGCCACACTGCAAAGATCTGTCCGCTGGGCTCCGACAAGAAAGACAACAAGCAGCCTAGCAATGATGCTGTCTTCACAAACAAGGAACAGAACGAGTATCAGGATCTTGCGCGCAAGGTCAGCCATATTATCCAGAACGTTGTCCCGGATGGCAATCAACCACCTGCAACCAACGAGACGATGATCCAACATATCTTGAAATGCTTGGCCAGTCATCCAGGAAACCCCGAATATGTCCACAAGCAGCTGGGCAAGGAGGAACACCAAGGCCAGTGGCTCTGCATCAAGGCCATGTGCGACAATAAGTGGGAGGGTCCAGTGTCCATGGCAACCAGAGAAATCGACTGCAAGTACTGCAAGAAGAACCTCGCTGGTGATCCGGTCACCCTTTGCTACCAGATCAAGCCCAGAGACGGCCGAGTCGCACTGTATCGGGAGGTGGGTACCTTGAGAGTTTGAGAGTTTCGGGCCAGCATACGGGCAAGAATCTGGCTTACATAGGTGTGAGAGCTTGGAGTTTCGCTCAGAATATTGGGGTACTGGCAGCTGGGGATCTGGCATTTTGGGGTGGCTACTTTCACATTCATAGGAGAAGATGACGTCTGTCAGCTTTTCGAAGAGCAATTTTGTGCTTTGGGCTTCCGTATACAGCTTTGCACAATACTATACCCCCCCCTCCCCCGAAAAAAAAAAATTGAAAAAAAAGAAAAAAATTAGAGGAAAAAAAAAGGTCACACGGGATGTTTCATAACGATCTTGGGTGGTAGATGTCTTGAGGAATGCGCTGTGTTCCCGCAACTCAGTGGTAAACGCATGGGGCGGAGTCAGGGGATAGCTATCGTCACGGCTGGCCTCAAGGGTTTGCCAATACCTTTGGTGCTCGAAAGGTCTTTGAGATATGACATCCCAGAGGAAGATTAAGCAGATAGCTTCCTGTAATCCTATTCAAGAAGTCACATTATCTCAAGGTGAAATGTGAATCGACGCCCGAGCCTCGCCTCAGTTCATTTGAGAAAGTAAACAATTGTCGCCAGTGCTGATGCTGCAAAACATCACCAAGGGTTACAGAGCCAAGAAGTCTAGAAAACGACTTAAACCAAGTCTGACCAATCAGAAGAGGCGATGGGTTGGTCAAAAGTATCGTGAGCCCCTCCTCCGCTCCAAAATCCCTTGTCTGATGCAACGCGTTGATCATTTTATGGTTTGCTTTTCTCAGTTTCACTTCGCACAGTTTATCTATGGCTGGCGCATTCATCGATCCTCAACCCAATCAAAGGTTTGCACTCTCTGCCTACCATCGTGAGGTTCACACCCGTTGGCGCTGCTGCCGTGATTTCCTCTTGCGACTTCCCCGCCCTCGGCACGCAGTGGTAGTAGCTCGTTCTGGTTATACGCAGTACTTGTAGAAAATATCCGGATCTCCACTCCGGCCGCTTTCGCCATCGATCGCACGACAAACCGAAGTCATTGCAACTTTATCGTTGTCCCTGTCCTTGTAACTTCATAAATACCAAACTTTCTCTCCTCGTTCTCATTTGCATAGATTGGGCCAAACTTTTCATATAACATCATCTGGGGAAACCCCACCGCTTATCATGGCGACCGAGAGCAACCCGGCGCTCGCCTCCCTCCCGTCCAACGTGCGCGAGATCATTGAGCTCGCCAGCCAGCGCGATGGCGGCATTCCTTTCCGGGCAAAGACCGCTCACGTCCACAGAACCTGGGCTGGCACTTTCACGAGCTTGCCCGAGCTCTATATTCAACCCAAATCTGTCCCAGAAATCCAAAAGGTCGTCCGCTTGGCCCGTCACGCCCGGCGCCGTGTCACTACCACCGGCTGCGGTCACTCTCCTTCAGACATTACTTGTACCTCGTCCTGGCTCGTCAACCTGGACAACTTCAACAAGGTGATTTCCGTTGATCATTTGACCGGTCTCGTTGTTGTGCAGGCAGGTATCCGTCTTTACCAGCTCAGTGACGAGCTGGACCGCCGCGGGCTTGCTTTGCCTAGTCTCGGCAGCATCAATGAGCAGAGCATTGCCGGCGCCATCAGCACGGGCACGCACGGCAGCGGCATCAAGCATGGTCTTGTCGGTGAAAGCATTACTGAGCTCAAGATTACGCTTGCCAATGGCGAGACGTTGTCGTGCTCCCCAGAGGACAAGCCTGATCTGTTCCGGGCCGCCTTGATCTCCCTCGGTGCCTTGGGTATCATCACCGAGGTCACTTTCAAGGCTGTCCCAGCTTTCTCACTTGCCTGGAGCCAGGCAATCGACTCGGATAAGCGCATCTTTGAGCAATGGGAGAAGGATCTCTGGAGCCAGGCCGAGTTTGTGCGTATTTGGTGGTTTCCTTACATGCGCCGCGCCGCTGTTTGGACTGCCAACGTTGTCGACCCGGTCGACTTGAAGACCGGCGCCGTCAAGCACCGTGAGCCGCCAACAAGCTACTACGATAGCTGGCTAGGCTACTATGTTTATCATAACCTCCTTGCTCTCTCCAGATGGATCCCGCGCATCACGCCTTGGATTGAGTGGTTCGTTTTCGGCATGCAGTATGGTTTCAAGAACGGCGAGGTCACGAGGATTGGCGCCGTCCAGCCCAGCCAGAAGGCCTTCCTGCTGAACTGCCTATACAGCCAATCCGTCAACGAGTGGGCCATCCCCCTCCACAAGGGACCCGAGGCTCTACAGCGTCTTGGTGCCTGGCTTCAAAACCTGAAGCCTGGCGACCCCGGCTATGTTGAGCACGGCATCCCCTACAGCGCCGAGGGTCTCTGGGTTCACAGCCCCGTCGAAGTGCGTGCGAGCGACTCGACCGTCTACACCTCGCGGGAGGCCAACACGCGCCCCTTCCTTGACCCCACGCAGTCTGACGGCCCCACGCTCTATCTCAACGCCATCATGTATCGCCCCTACCACCGTGAGCCGACGTACAACGCCACGGAGCGCTACTATCTCGGCTTCGAGTGGCTCATGCGCGAGCTGGGCGGCAAGCCGCACTGGGCCAAGACCTTCACCGCGACCCAGGCCGACCTGGAAAGGTGGTACGGCGATGACTTCCAGCGGTGGGGCGCCGTCCGCGAGAGCGTCGACCCCGAGGGCATGTTTGTTGGGCCCTGGCACAGACGCTACCTGTTGGAGTCCCTCCAAAGGGACAGGTTCCTCCCGCTGGAGGAGATTCAGCAGACGACCAAGAAGGTCCCCGCGAGGCAGGGTGGTGGTATCGAAGTGATTGGCATCCAGAACCTCGTCGCGCCGAACTAGGTGATTGGGAGAATTCTGGGTTCTCCGCTCAACAGGATGAAGAAGGAGGCCGAGAAGGAGGTGACCAAGCTAGGTGGCAGGACGCTGCAGACTGCTGAAAGATTTAAGGGGATTCGAAGAAAAATAGGTTAGGCGGAGTTTTTGAACAAACCACTTGATGAAGACTTCAGAAAGGCATTGGAATTATGGCCAAAGAGTGAGAAAGAGCGTTTCATGGAGTCTTGGGATATGTACCCTAACTTTTCATGATTATTTTGGGATACCAGGCTGGTTCGTAAGGAAGGGAGGGATGGCAAGAAGCTTTTGAATATCGAAAGGGGAATACGTTGTACTCTACAGATACCACAGAAAAGTACTAAGATTGCGATTTTGAACGAACGATTGTGGGTTCTTCCATGCTGCAGTGGAAGTAATTTGAACACTAGTAGCTGTTTACGCCTCCTAGTACCTCACACACAGAATGCGTAATTCATGTCGTGTCATGTTATTCATCATATCCCCAGGCTATTCCTAATGCCACCAACGCCACAGAAACTCCCAAGAAGAATCCGAATGCTCCCGGAACCATAGTCTACTTCGATTACGTTGCCACTTGATCTCTCTAGAACCATTAGCCAACGCCGTAGCCAAAAGATGACTTTACAGTAATCACCAGGTGAAATGACAAGCTCGCAAGAGAGAGGGCAAACCGATGCCATTCCGTTACGTGCATGTATACGTGTACATGCCCACACCCAAGCCCGAGCGGAATGTGGTTCTTTGTTCGCTTTTCAACCCTTCACTCTCTGAATTCACTCTTTCACCTCTGTTACTTTTCCGCCCGTCTGCTCTCCCCTTAGCCCGAACGCCATGCGATGATTGATGCGATGCCTATGCATTTGCTGATCCAACTTGAATCTATGCCAGAACTAGAAGCCGAACCAGAAAATGCTTTGATGAACCCCAAGTGAAAAATCGGCAAGGAGAGAGAAGTAGCCAATGATGGGTGTCGATGATGATGATGGTGATGAAGATGAAGGAAGCGGGCGGGCGGGCGAAGCTGTCCTATCAAACAGTCGGTCTAGCTCTGACTCAAATTCGATGCCGGCCTCACAAAGCTCGCCGGCCTTTTCGAGGTCTTCACGATGAACGGACTGGGCATTTCCTCCGTCTCCACCTCCCGATTCCATACGGGAGCTACCGGCCATGGCATCGACTTTGTCCCAGCCCCAGTGCCCGTTCCAGTGGCGCTGCCGCTGCCTGCGCTGTTGGAAGAGGAGATGCTGTTGGTATTACTCTGCTGCTGCTGCTGCTGCTGCTCAAAGTTTGCGGTTATCGGTTGGGGTTGTGATCGTGGTCGGGTCGGTAATTGCGACTGTCCGCTACCGCTGCTACTGCTACTGCTGCTGTCCACTGCTGACGCCGCGATTGTCGCGTGTTCCTTAAAGGCGCGTAGTTTGGCTTCGTTGGAAATGATCGCGCTGATGGGCCTACCACCGGCGCGAGCCTGGTGCAGCTCGACGAGCGAGCTTCCGCGAATGTTCTTGGCGGCCATAAGTCCGATCTTCTTAAGAGGCGGAGCTTGTGGCAGTGACTGTTGTGGTTGGTTGTTTTGTTGCTGGCTGAACGACGATTCATCGCATGTGGACGACATCCGCTTGAGACCCCTTGTTCTGGCGGTTATGTTGGACGTGACGGTCGAGGATGGCGCGTCACTGCCGCCGTTGCTGCTGTTGTTGATGTTGTTCGCGCTGAGTCTTATGCCCACGCCCGTTACCGATGGTATCCTACTGAGTCGTCGGGTTGGGCTGGGTTTGCGGTCTCGCAGGGTGGGAGCGCTGGGTGCGGAACGAAGGGGATGTTGTCCTATCGACGAAACTCCACTAACTGTCTTAGAGCGGGTGGCTAACGTCTGTTTGGAGCGTAAGCCATGGATTGGAAGAGCATTGGAGTTTTGTTGCGAGTTGAGCGACGGCCTCGACCTGGTTGTGCCAGTACTGAAAGGGTTCTTGCTGGATTTAGTGATACGTTTCGGTGAAGGAACCAGAGCCTCCGCTTCGGACTCGTCGCCAGAGTCTATCATCTCTGTTTCTCTTGGGACCTCCCAGTTGCTCTTGTCTGTAGAAGTTGGCTCCTCGCCAAAAATCATCCGTGGGTTTGTGGTCGGCGCTTTTGTCAAAGCCATCCGACGGGGCGAAAGGGAGAGGGAAGCGATCGTGATAGGTGATGGTGAGGCCATTTCAATGTCCATTGGCGTGCCAAGTACAGATTCAGCGGGTGCAGAAGAATATGTCTGCGCTCTGTGGAAGGGTGTTCGCGGGATTTTCTTTGAGATGTCAGAGCCATCAGTCGACTCGGCAATCGAGATATCGGTGATGTCCGTAGTAGAAGGGAAGTCGCCGTCACCGCTACCGACTGAGGACAGGTTGTAGTCAGACACCAATGTAGCAGCAGTCGAAGAAAACGAGCCCTGCTGGCCATGACTGTTGAACATGGGTCCTCTCCCGTGCCGTTGTAGCTCTGCTTCTACCCGCGCCTGAACCTCCTGCTCAAACTTTTGTTGTAGAGATTCGATTTCCTGGGCCACCAAACGGTCAATCTCCAACCGCGCCTTGACTTCCCATTCCCTTCTCAGTGAGGCATCGATCTCGGCACGTATGGACGATTTTTCGGTTTCGAGTGCGGACAACTTGCTATCAAGCTCGCGGATACGCTTGTTAAGGGTCTCCTCTTTCGTTCTGAGAGTTCTGCTGAATTCCACAACTTCCTTTTCCTTCCTCATCAAACGTACAATCGGCAGGTTCAGAAGTGTGGCTGTGTCTGGCCTTCGATCGGGGTTCACGCGCAGGCAATCCTTGATTGTTGCAAAGAGTTCTCCCGAGTAAACGGAAGGTAATGGCGCAATCTTGCCCTCCTTGATTTTCTGAACCAGTTGGTAATGCGTCTTGGCGTTGAATGGGGGCTCTCGGGCGCAAAGCTCGTATATGATGCATCCTAATGACCAAATATCCGACTTTAACGTGTATTTCTCTGCCGCGCAGATTTCCGGCGACATGTAGAAGGGGGTGCCAACGTAGGTCGAGGCAAAGTCGTGCGACTGCATGACCTTGGAGAGTCCAAAGTCACCAAGCTTTACCGAGTTGTCTTCGCCCAGGAACACTACGAGGCAGCACGTTAGACCAGTCCACATACGTATCACAGGGTCACCTACCGTTCTCTGGCTTGAGATCGCGATGTAGAATAGTCATGCCACCCGAAGGAGGTTTTGGCCTTGCTGTTGAGCCCAAACCAAGGACAGTCTTGCCGACTTCTGGAGGGTCGACGCCATAGTGGCAGCGGTACAAAGCGGTGACAAGCTGGGAAAAGATGCTCCAGACGAACGATTCCTCCGCGTACTGGTTATTCTTAATAAGGTTGCGGATAACACGGCCCAGGTCACCATTGCCACAGTATTCCATGTAGAGATGTAGGTCTTGGGTAGCTTTGAGATGTTCGCGGTGGTAGTATCCGACGATATTGGGGTGACGTAGGGTCGAGAGGATCGAGAACTCGGCGTGCAACTGTTCACGCTCTTTTTGCGACATCTTGAGGTAACTGATCTCCTTGCGGCAGAGGATCATGCCGTCGGCTTTGCGCCGCACCTTTCGGATGATGCCAAACGAGCCATGGCCTGTGGTTGTCAAGCAAATCGTTGTCAGCCATCAATGTTACTGCTACCCTTTGTGCATGTGCATGTGGAGCGCCGTTCGATGGTTGGGAGAGGGTGTTTTCGCATACCGATCTTTTCTAGAAGCTCGTACTTGTCGCTCTCCGACATGTTGGCGGTTGACTAGATCAACGGGACCTCTGACAGGCTATCATGAATTGGGAAGAGTATGCTGCCTGATCCATAAGACAATCGTTTCGGGAAGTGTACCGTGTTGAAGGATAGGCCCTGTCGTCTAAGAGGTGCCGATAATGCAATAGTAGCGTTGTATGCGATGGTCGTGATGAATGCAATGGTTATGGTGATTGCGATGGGTGTATTCTAGTGCCGGGAAAGGATGCGCACGATTGCGTGTAACCAATCGAAGTTAGGTTCCGGGTCTTGTTGGGCGGCCCGGCTGGTCGTGGACGCTTCGGATGGGCTGCCCGATGGAGGACGCCTGCGAACCTGTCAAAGGGAGAATCCCTACTAGACTACCAGTCAACATCGCGTTGCCCAGCAACTGGCGCGGGGCGGTGAGGCAGCGTATCACTTTAAACATTAATACCTGTAAGTCGCCGCCTCCACTGCCAGCAAACCTTATCGATAACACTGATAATCTACGATAAGATAAGATGTGTACAGTTGCCGCAACTCAGCGGCTGTCCCGTCGACCATCCGGTGGCGATCCGTCACGACTTCCCGCATCGGCTCTCTGTTTGGTCCGTGCTAGCGCCCCGTAGCCGACCCGATTGCGTTGGTCGTCCGTCTGCTTACATATCTCCGGCACCCGAGATACCCATTTGCGGTGCCGCCACCCTCCTTCAGTGCAATTTTTCTCCGAATATAAACTTCTCGTTCTGTTCCTAGTTCCTTGATAACGATACCCCTTCACTGTAGCATTCAAAACTTGGCAAAACCAAAGGAAATATACGCACAGAAAAGATGGTACTTCGCAAAGACCAGCTCGAGCTCAAGCTCAAGGACGATGAACAACTAATTCGCCAAGGCGTCCTCCGCAATGAGCATCCGTTTGATGATTCCCCAGAGTTTCATGAATTCATACACGCGTGCCGTCGAGGCGATCTGAAGCACTGTCAGGAGTTGATCTCAGGTGGCGTCAACATCAATGGCAAAGACAAATATGACTATACTCCACTCATTATCGTATGTGATTTTCTCGAAAGCCACCTCATGCTCTTTGATTTCTGCAGTAGCACTGATACTTCAAAAGGCAAGTCTGTGCGGGCATTATGAACTGGTGCAACTCCTGCTAGAATCCGGTATGTCCTATCGCAAAGCGCCAACTCTCCACCATCCAGTCACTTACACGCAAGCCCAGGTGCTCTGGCCGACCCCGATTCATTCGAGCGGGAGCGCGCGGTCTACAACGCTCTGAATAACAAGATTCGGAATTTGCTACTTTCCTATGATTACACCAAGACTGCGGATCCTTTACAGGCTTGGTCATCCCATATCACCTCGTTGCTTGTCCGCGAGATTCCGAAGACGACAGACATCAGTCTCCTCACAGCTTCTGAATCGTTCCATCTGCATAAATTCATCCTCTCTTCCAGGTCGCCCTATTTCCGAAGAAAATTCGCCGACGCTCCTGAAACGAGCACTTGGAAACTATCCCACTCCATTCCTGTCGAGGCTTTTCGGGTCGTCATAAGATATCTCTATCTTGGCGAACTTCCACGCGACCTTGTTGGACCTCGGAGTACAGCCACTGAGGAAGAGGTTTTCAAGGGGATCGGCAAGCTCTGCAAGCAGCTCGAAATCGCCCACCTGTGGGAAGCTGTTCTTTCAACGACCGACCGACGCTTGGCGCGCCAGAGGCATCAAGATGAGGTCCAGCGTGCTCAGGCTCAAGTAACTGCTTACTTCCGAGACACGGTCCTGAAGCACAAGTTCACAGTTGACACTTGTCGGGTGGGGGATGTGAAATGGCCCCGAGACAACGCTATTTCCGCAAACTGTTTGTTGCGTACGGACGAGTTCGACGAGGGTGAAGAAGATGTCGTTGAGCCCGCGGAAGAGGCGCTCATATCTCGTAATGGCATTCCCATTGGCCCGACAGCGGCGTTGAACTCAACAAACGGAACTTCGAATGGTGCGAAAAAGCCCAAACGCTCAGTCCTCTTCCCGGTGCATAAAGCCTTTCTCATCCGCAGTCCCTATTTTGAAACCATGTTCTCCTCCGAGTTCATGGAAGCCAAGGAAACCGAGCATCTCCACGTCATCAAGGTGGACTGTCTTCCCGAAGTTCTGGAGATCATCCTAACATTCCTCTACACCGAGAGGTCTGACTGCCCGCTCGAGCTGGCTCCGGATCTTCTCTACGCGGCGGACATGTTACTGTTGGATAAGCTCAAGACCAAAGCTGCTGTGGCAATTAGCACTCTAGGCAGCGGTACCAGCAACGCACTGGTAGACCGTACCCATGGTGGGGCCGCGGAAGACCTACAATTGCCACCACCCGCCACGTCGACTTCGACACCTTCGAGCGGGCAGCAACAAACACCAACTGGATCATCGCCGGAAGCGGATGGACAGTCAGTCGAAGTGGAACCCATTAACGTCTACGATGTCATCCACGCCGCCTGGGATCTTGAGGTTCAGCGTCTGGAAGACTTCGCCGCCCGGTACCTGGCCAGTCGATTGGAGGACTACATCGACGAAGAGGAGTTCGCCGAATTGATTCAGGAAAGTGCGTCCCGGCTCAAGAGGCGTGAGGAGACGGACACTATTGAGTTGCTGGACGATATTCGGTATTACCTGGGCGAGCGATTTCGGTTCCGGTTCGAGGGTGATGGAATTGAAGAGATGTTGAATGAGGAGGGCGAGATTGATGCTGCTCAGATAGAGGACCTGGCATTAGAGGCTGAGGATGGGGAAATCCGTCTCGAACAGTCTACTGACGGCCAGAGGGAAGTGGGAGGAGAGGAAGTGGGGAAAAGCACTGAACGTGATGGTGAGGAGGAGGGAGGTGGTGGTCTACGAACATTGGACGGGAAGTTGGTTGAGGATGAGTTCGTGTCGGATGCGGTCAATTACCAGATCTTGCTGGAAAAGATCGATAAGATGCTTGACCGTCTCAAGCTGGGTGCTTGAAGGGCCACGAGCGTTTACAGGAAAAGATACTGCATCATGGCATTAGATGTTACATATGTTACGACTGGATACAACGGTGGTTTTGTATGAATATGGTTCGCATAGAAGTTGTTTGTTTGTTTCAGGTGTCTCTCTCCCCCATCGCAACGCCAAAAACTGAACTCGGTTTTTTTCGCAACATCCTCTCTTTCCAGAGCAAAAATCGGTAGGCCAACAACATCATCGTCTTCTATTGTAAGCGCAGCCACGTGTCTTTGGTCAGAGAAAGAGGGAAGGATCCCACAAAATGTGTTGACAGTGCTGAGATATCTGTGGCACCAGTATCGCAAATATTGCCTTCCTTCCTTTACGCCATGCTCTCAATACTTGGTGCGGGCTTCCGCCCCAACGACGAACGTTGTCTCCAATTGCTCTACCCCTTGCTTATATCCCGATATCAATAAAACAATATTCTTTGCTTTTCATCGGACAGGCTTCTTTGTTTTGGGAAGCGGTCGCGAAGAAATTATATCATCCCTTACATACTACGAAATGAAAAAAAAAAAAAAAAAAAAAAAAAAAAAAAAAAAAAAAAAACTACGACTATCTATCAACTCAACATCTTAAAGTCCCATTGCCATCCATCACAGAACGACTCTGAGCTGATGTATATTGAGTTACCTACCCAATCATTGCCTCTTCCAACAATCAGCCACCCTCGGGGACCGGCATGTAACACCACCAAAAACAATTTAAAAAAGACGGGGCCCAGGTAAGGTTGCAGTAGGGGCAGGAGTGACCCATGATTTCCGGTGCCGTTAAACGTTTCAGCAGCGAGTTCATCAACCAATATCACAACCACTAACAAATTATTCAAAAGTACATGGATCACCGACCAACCCTCATTATAGACTTGCCGAACTTCCTACCCGTAGATATGTACCATGTAAACCAAGCACGGCACAGATCCCTCCTGGCCACGGCCACGGCTAGCCCCTGAATGATCCCCCCCTCCCCCCTCCCTCAAGTCTTCTCCACGACCCCATGCTCTTCGGCAGTTCTCTAAGCCGGGGTCCTTGTTGTCTCGAAGCTGTGGATGCTAGTGAGAAAGGAGAGAAAGCAGGGGAGGATTGATATCAAGCCTCTTCTGGTGGTGATGATTACCAAGGTAATTAGCCCGCGCACTGGAACATGCTGCCTCTCTTGCATCCATAGTAGGTAGAAGCTATGTAGCGTGTGTACTGTACATTGAATATCTGAAGATGCGATTGGATACTTAGTCGTAGGTTGGAGGTTTGAAACACGGGACGGCGGGGGACGATCTCCCGCACTCGCATCCGGCTGTGATGCTTGATGTACATTGGCAACTGGCACATCTGCATTTTTGATTCATTTACGCAGTACAGCCAGCAAAGGGAGGATCTCTTGTGTGTAGTCAGCTGCTTTCTGATCTCTGATCTCTCATCTCTGATCTTAATGTTGTGAAGTGCCGCTGAACATAATGAAGGACAGCTCTGACAGGACTGTGCGCGGCTTATCAGCTTCGTTCGTTCGTTCATCGTTCTTTGGTAGTTATGTGTAGACTAAGTAGGGGACCTGATGCGCCTGGTTTACGTGAGCGGTAGACGCGCAAGTATGATGTTGCTGGCGTAGATACATACACATACATACATAGGTACGTAGAGAAATGTAAGCAATCGTGGTATCCAGAAACACCGAGCGCACAAGCGCGCCTCATCCACTGAAGTCTTTCTTCTCCCTATACACAGAGTACAACCCACCACTCACTCATCACACTCGCATTTCACTTTCACACTTACACCTGCTCACGCGTGCCGTACGCACATGGCATGGCACATCACACTACACTACAGTACTTGCTTACTAAATACGTAGCGACAACGACGGCCGGCAGGGGAATGTTTGAAATCGCGATGTGATGTGATCAATGTCTCAGGTCGAAATTAAGCCCTCCACGTCGGGCACGCCCCAAAACACCCCTTCGGGACGTCTAGTCTCGGTTCCAACTTCCTTCTTCTTCGCTTCCCCCGTGGACCCAGTATCATGGTTTCCATGCCTTTGTTCTGTAGTGTAGTAGATAGGCCGGAATGGTACCTTACGATGAGCGGAAAGAGATCTTCACTTCACGCCCGCGGCGGGGGTGGGCCTGCGGGAGAGAATGGACTCAGGTGGCTGAGTTGATGATGGCGGATTTGTTGGTAGTCATTGTAGTGTAGTTCTTTGCTTTTATGTTGCCTAGTGGGTTAGACGAGATGATGAACTACATTTGATCGGGAGGCTGAACCTGGAGAGTCGCACGGGTTTCCTTTCGTCGAAGGTTGAAGGAGATCACGGTGGCTGTGTTGTGGTTGACAAAAAGCTGATGCCTAGCATCTTCCGTGTCCCCAAGTTGTTACCTAACAAGGTGGTGAAACAAGGAGGCTTCTCGGGAACGACTCCCGGAACATCATTTGATTGTGCTTCTCCTCGTGCCTGCCGGGTGCGTAGGTACTGCGATACATGTACTTTACATAGCAAGATACCATGGCCCCGCTGTGGGCAGTTGCAGGGATATGAAGCATTCAAGGCCCCGCAAATAAGCTTTCCGTACAATACAGTACAGTGCAATACAGCACTGTCCTGTAGCACTTACTGCACAGTACACACAGAGTAGCAGAAACTACCATTCAAGTTGCCTTGTGCGAACGGTGGAAGGGAGAAGAGGAAAAAAGGGAAACAATGGTGACAAACTACCAAATGTTGGAAACAAGGCTAAACGGGTAGCAGTACCCTGTGCCTGGGCCCTGGTTGCCTGTCCATCTCAGGATGGCCCCACTATATGTATGCTAGCCCCTGACTCGCGAAGTCCCGAAATGCCATGGGAAGCGAAGCGATGGCTGGGAAGAAGCTATCGTCCGCTTCTGGACTTAGCTTCTAGAAATATGTCTCACTGTCGACTTGCTTTGTATAGCCGAGTCGCATAATGTCTCACTTCTTTGTCCGTCAGTAGGTATCTTTACTGTTGTCGTCGTCGTTGCCGTCGTTTTTGATACCTGTCTCCTTGAGCTCATAAAAGGACTGGTCAAGCACGTAGAAAGGAAACAACAACATACAAATGCTACCACAATTGCCTACCTCTCTCAATGACGGGCAAGCAAGCAAAGGCATGGAAGAAAAGCAAAGAACGAGATAGGATCGTGTTAACTGGGGAACCCCATCAGCCTATCTATGATGTGCCATAACAATGAAGAAAGTTGGCTGCTGATCCAAGGCGGAACTTGACGTTGATGATCGCCAACGCCATGCAGAAAGCCATCGTTTCAGCCGACTGAAAAGAGCAAAATGCCGCATATTCTCAATCAAACCGGATTTATCTTATCCCCTTTACGGTCTAGTAAATCTATAAAGAACCTCCGTGCATGCGAGGCGGCCAGCGGGGCCGGTAAGCTGAGCATACCACTCAGAGTGACTGGCAAGTCTGGCCCCAAGTCTGTCACGCAAGTGACACGCAGCCGATCGAGCGACAGCTGATGTGCTAAACTATGTTGAGCCTAGTTCCCGTGTTCAGAAATCTAGGTTGAAATTAAAAAGCGGAAGCTGACAGCTGGATGCGAAGATGGACTGGAGACATTACCTATGCCGGCATATAGTGCACTGCGTAAAATGTTAGCGCGGTGGTTTGCAAGTGGCATGGACTCTTATTCTCGTGAGATGGCTGGGACGCTCACCTCTCACGCGACTCAAATATAACTCAGAGATCGTTTCCACGCTATATGATTGATCTCTGTCAAGTACATGAGTCTTTGACACCGTCAGTTAATGCTATAATTTTCTGCGCAATGGAAAAAAATAAAACTGTGACAGAAATAATCGAGCTCCTAACGTTGTCGGCGGCCTCCTGATTGGCACAAGACCCCGTATTGAGCTAGCATAGAATAACGAGTACCTGAAAATTACGACCAAGAACCCCGGTAACGGACTTGATCATCATTCACAGGGTTAACAGTATTCCCTTTGATGCGCGCTGCGGATGTAGTGTATCTGACTGGGCAATTTATCGAATATCATCGATCAAGGCACAGGGGGAGAGACTTGCCTCAAGCCCTCAACACGACACGTTTGCAACGCTGCTAGGGGAAACCCGGGCTCTCATCATGTACACTAGTAAGTTTAAAGCTTATTGAGCGGAAATCTCCGTGAGCCCGAATCAGCACGGGGTTTTCACGGCATCGAAAACACCTCGAAAAGTTCCATTGTCGGCTTCGATGCCTACGCAGCGAGAAGTGAACACGATTTCCCGTCGTCACATGTGTACCTCAGCACAATAAAAAAAGTCGCGATTCAGGGGTTGCTGGTCTTGACACAATATGGAGCCCTGGCTCGGCCGTATTGTTGCTGCTCTCGGTCTTTCGGCTTGATGGAAGCTGGAGCACCCGCTTGCGACGGGGAGCTCTGGATCCGCACGGCGCACGGAGTGGAAAGTATATGCTGGGAAGCCATAGATCCCTGGAACTTGCAAGCGGAAAGCGGTATGTGTTGCGCGGCCGATGATGGCACAATGGCTCGATAATCTGCATGGATCAGACAGATCGTGTGGGGTTTTGGGTTCATTTCGACCTTTGTCCATCTTGGAACGAGTTGCTGGAGTTGTTGAGGGATAACTGGAGGCGTCTTCGTATCGATAACCTTGTCAAGCATACGCAGGGTTCATGTTCGTTTTTATCTTGTCGAACCTGGACAGATGGAATATGTACTGCGACGGCAATTTTTGTAAACTTCTTTTTCACAATCAATAATTTTTGATTCATTTACTTAATTGTCTTTCTGATTGGGAGGTAACAAGGGATTCCAAAACATGATCGATGGTTGCGGTTTTGTTGGTCGTGTCAGTGGCCACCAGGTGAAACAACAGGCATCGAGTCACCCATAGAATGTTTGAGCTTTGGGAGGAACCTGACTTCATATCTTCGAGGCCTCGTCTCATGGCTTCGGTTGCACAGACATGGCGGGAGGGTTGTTACTCAGCATGAACAGTAGGCGTCGAGACTAATGAAGAGGCGTCATGAGCCTCGCGTGACTTAACCGCCGTTTTTCAGTGATACATTATTTAGGCGGGCGGCTGAGAGGCCTGAAGAGAAACCACTGTCGAACTGCTATTCCGCTGTCAATGTCTCAAGTCAGGCTGTGGGTGAATTTCTCAGTCTCAAAGCCAACTGCGTAATACAGGGTGTGAACGAAGATCATTGCTGGACGAGGTGAGGTGATAGAAACCCGAGTACGCTTCACAGCCACAGAAGGCAGGACGAGACGAGCCTCATTCGTATTTGCCAGTGACCGGCGCTGCCTGTCTTGAAAGGAAACATGCCGTGATGCAATAAGGCCAATGAGGTGATAAGGTTGACCCTGATATCGCGAGTTTGGCAGACATGCAAGTGGAAGTGCTCGACTCACCACCGGAAATGTCAAAACCACACAAATTCCGCCGCTTCCGCCCCGGGACCACCCGCAGGCATCTTCCAGGCTGAGGCGCAACCAACGAAACCATGCGTATTGCTGTCGAAGACTATTCGTTGATCATGCAATATTAGCAGGGTCGATAGCAGGAATAATCATGGAAAAGAACATTGGCATAATCTCATGTTGCCAATGCAAATCGATGCCAATGATGCTTCGCCGTGAGAAGCCACAGAAGCCCCCCAACAGGGAGCTAGAGGAGTTTCTTAGTTATACACTAGCGCTGACTGCTGAGCGCTCAGGTCACTCGCCTTGGTAACGGCAAAGTTGCGATACAAAACACGATAGTAACGTACTGTGTCGTACGCCCATGACATCAGCACCTGGCAGCTTTCTTGACAGCCCCTCCGTAGCAGCAACCGCCATCTCGGCAGCGGGCGGGCAGGCAGAGAAGCAAATGTTGATCCCATCCACATGGATTGGGGAACATTTTTGAGAACAGACAAGGATATGGGACCCCGGTCTCGCTTGGCGAACAGGCTGATCGACGGTGATCAACCGAAATGCGACAAGGGGGCGGAATCTCATTGCTCAGTTGGTCGATGCTGGCCCATGCACGAGAGGAGGGGTCAAAAGTGTAGTCTGGTCGTCGAGGGAGGGGGGTCGCAGGTAGACGAGGGATGGGAGGGGTGAGAAAAAGAAGACTGCAATGTGGGTTGATAGTAGGAAATGGAGGGAGCACCATCAGCATGAAAACTGGTGAAATGGGTTGGTATGCCCTCTGGGCGCTAACCTCGAATGGTACGCAAACCGATCACGGGCTGAAATTGTACGGATGCTAGAGAAGGGCGCTAGAAATAAAAATGAGACAAGGGTCGTGAAATGGAGGCATGACGGGGAAGGACGACCAACTGAAGTTGACGAGTCTACGACGACGATGACCCCCCCCCCCCTTCTCTTCTCCCCTCCCCTCCAGCCAGCGACAGTGGGTACACAAGAAAGCAGGAGCTGCAACGGGCCAGGGAGCCCCATTGGTGGAAAACGACGTCGGACTCGAAGTTGCCTTCGCTCGTCCTAACGGTCTTTCCATGCCTTCTATTCCCCACCCCGCCACATCCCACGGCAGCTTTGCACCGAGCCACGGCAGGACGTGATTGGCGCCGTGGCCCAGAAAAAAAGCAAATCGACAAAAGAGGTGCAGACTCCTTCCAAGAGAAGGCCACACTTTTGCTTGCCTTGCCGTCCGTCGTCGAAAGACACCACCACTCTTCATCATCATTGTCGAAATTGCCTGCCGAGAATAGTGTACCTACATATGTCCCTAGGTAAGACAACATCACCCCAAGCTAGCGATACCATTATGGCTGCTGACGAACCTTACCCAGAACGGCGAAATCTCCGGTAATGTACATATCCCGTAATTCATCTTGCACATCACCGCCAAGGGATCCTCGTGAATGTACTGCGGAAGATGGTGAGGCTCTTTTCGACCAGCTGCAGCGTTCCATGAAAGGAACTGCAACCTGAAATTATGACACAGGTACCATCTATGAAATAAACGGGGCAGGTACCTGCAGTGTATTTTACCTTGACAGAGTGCCCCTGCGGCCCCTCCTCCCCGTTCGAACCTAGGATCTTCCGCAGGGGTTGGGCATGACGCTGACGCGGATGAATAATTTGAAAGGGAGAGAGGGGGAATGGAAGATGTGATGGGTAACTTCCTTAAGGCCCAGATCGGCTCAAACTTTTCCTGTCAACAGTTTGAAAAAGACAGGGGTTTTTGCCGCCAAGATTGATTTTTTTTTCGATTAACCAGCTTGGGCAGCGGAAACTCTAGGAAACTTGCCTAAATTTGAATTAGGGTAGCCGAGAGAAGTTACTCGCTAATGTAGGGCATATTACCTTCTACATATGGCTAGAGATTGGTAAAATGACTAGAAAATTAGTGTTTATCGACGTGTTTTCTATTAGAAGCCTAGAAGTAGGTAAAACTTAGAAGTTTAAGTATTTTTATGAACTTTTAAGTATTTCCGTACTAAGATATATAATATAAATAGGATTAAATTGTCGATAAACGTTATATTTGCCGAGCTGTATTTAAACTTTATATTTTAGGTTATTAGAACTCTAGTATATTGTAATTACTATATAATTGTATTTTTTAAAATCAGTCTAGTATAGACCCGGGTTGTATTAATTACGCTGCTTTCGTATTTATAATATTAACTGCTATTTATATTATCTTTAATTTAAAGAAGAGGAAGGCTTTTAAAGTTATATACTATAGTATAGACTACGCTAAACGGTTAATTAATAAGATATATTACGGTTCGGTAGTTTAATTTAAGTAACTTTTTATAATAGATTGATTTACTTTCAATTTATTAGTATAATAACTTTAAAATTATACCGGTCTAGAAGCTAATTAATATTAGATAGTATATTAGAAGTTTATAATCTTTTTATACGTTATGGCTTATTATAAGTTTTAACGAATTACTTCGTATAAATTTTAGATTAGTTAGAGTATAGTATTTACTATTATAAACAATATACTCTTTCGATTTGAATATTTATACGTAGTATATATATAATTGCTACCGGATAATTATTTCGATCCTAACGTCGAATTAAATCTTAGTTTGAATGCTTTTAATAATTATATTAGTACGATTAATAGGACCTATATTGTTACTTTTATTAAGAGGGATAATTAGTTGAGATAGTATAACTATAAGGGTAATATATCCTAAAATATATTTATTATTATTAAATTTAATTACTCTTTTACGTACGTATTAGTAGGAGTAGAGGGGTTGATAAACGATACTTTACTTTATAATTAAATATTCTCGCGCTTATTTTATATCCTTCGAAATTAGTATTATATAATAAATATTAGGTTTAATGTAAGGTAAGGTATTATAATTCCTTTTTTAAATATTAGATATTATTTTTAAAATTGGAGGAATGTAGACGTATAATTAAAAGACCCTAAAAAGTTATATAATTTATAGTATATTCGTATTCGTATTATTGTGGAGTATATCTTTAGTTATTTAAAAAGGTAATAGAAAATTGTAAGGATTATACTTTTCGAATATAGTTTAGAGAATTAGCGGCGAATTGTATACGCGGTAATAGCGTTTTATAATTTTATCTTAAAGTATATTAAATAACCCTACTAATTGAATTAAAATAAAAAAAGGTAGATAAAGTAGGTAAAAGTAAGGGCGCAGCGGGTTATAAGGGGTATATACTCTAATTATATTAAATAGAGGGTATTATAATTAATATAGTATAATTAGTAAAATTATTTGAAAAAGAGGAGGAGATAATATAGTAGGTAGAGTAATAAGGTATAGGAAGGTATAGTAGTAGGGGGAGGAGGGGGGGGGGGGNGGGGGGGGGGTATCGACGTAGGGTTAGCCTATAATGTGGTTACACTGTACGCCTCCAGTCTAGAGCCATCGACGGCTCTAATTACGTACAGTCCTACGTACGTGTACGTGTACGGACTAGCCCAAATTAGGCTCTCGCCTATATAGCTAATCCTCTATACACACTTCCCTTCTCCTCCCTCGTACAATAATATATATCCTACCTTACCCCTAACGGTGCCCTCTCACCCCGTAATAATTTATTGTACTAAACTATTATACTACGTACGCTTACTAGTAGAAGAAGATTAATCGCAATTGTATTAATTAATTAATTAAAACTTAAGCCCGCGCGATTAAGACCTTCATTGCAATTCTAGACCTCGAATTAAGTAATTACTAAACCGAATTTAATAATTAAATAGTTCGCTCTCTCTTTTTCTCCCTCCTTTATACTTACCGGCGTATTAATTTAATAATTAATATTTAATCCCCTAATAACCGACAACTTTTTAGTAATTATAACGATTAGTATTCTTATAGCGGCCGACCTAATTAATTATAATTACTATTTAAATATCTTATAAGCGTTTAAGACCCTTAATAACTAAACGGTTATTGTTCGTAATATCTTAATTAATGACGTTTTTAGGTTTACTATTTTCTTAATTTTTCGTACCATATTTATAACCTTCAACCGACTTATTTACAAGGACGTTATTAGCGCAAAAATAGGAATACGCGAAGTAGAGGAATTATTCAATATTATTAAATCCTAAATAATATTTACCTAATAAAAAATTAAATAATTTAATAGTAATATTATTATAATCTAAACTAAAGCTCTCTTCTAAGTATAGGAGGCTACTAAGAATTATAAAACTATAGTTAAAGCTATCTATAATACCTATACCGCCGAAGTCGGTTCCCTACGAGCGGATATCGCCGCCTTAAGAATAGAATTTTCTATTTTAAAAGCTAATTCTAAAGTTACTTATTAAAAATAGAAGGAGAAATATTAAAAAACGATTAATGATTTACGCTAACGCTTTATCGCCGTTCGAGCTTTTAATATTACCCTCCCGGACAATAATTCTAGTAACGATAAACCCGATACTATAACTACTACGGACGACGGTAGCGGCTATAGGTTAGTATTATATATTACTATATTGCCTATATTTAATAGTAAAGATACTATTATCGAACGTTCTATTAAGTTTCGTATTTAGCGCTTCCGTATTTAGTTCGTTTAGTCGGACGACCCTTAACTCTTTAATATTAAGCGTAAGAAATTCTTATTTATTGCCTACTCTATTAAAGGTACTCCCTTCGAAACTATTAAATTCGAATTTACTAAGATTTTAGCCGAACTCCTAATTAAATAGTTTATAGCTGAGGCCCTCCTAATGAAATTTACTACGAAGTAAAATAATATTAATATTATTATTTATTTTTACTATGAATTTAAGGAGTTGAAAATAATTAAAAGTATAAAGTAGTAAAAATTCGAAGATAATTTTACCTGCTTAATTAATCGCTATAATTTTAATAATAATATAAAGATCTACTATTTGCGCTAAAAGATCTCGGACTATATCCGCGCTACTATTATTTACTAAAACCCTTAACCTACTAATAATAAGTATAATGAATAATTAACTCTCGTCCGCAATTTTGTAAAAAATTTAAAGGATAAGGATTAGTATAATAAAAGTTCTAACCCTTATTATAAAACCGGCTTTAATACTACCGCCGCCGGTACTTTTAACGCTTCTATAGCTATTAGAAAGGTTACTATTAATTAAAGCGGCTCTATTATAAATTTTAATATATTATTTACTTCCGACGTCCAAATTTTGTATATAATTAATAATGAAATTTTTAAATACCGTATAAAAAATAGTATATATACCCGCTATAGTAAGAAGGGTTATTATTCGGTAAAATACTATTCTCGTATTAATTTTAAGAAGGAAGTTAAGCCCTATAGGGATAAAGATAGAAACTGGAATAAGAATAAGAATATTAGCGGTAATAATAGTAATAATAATATTAATAGCAACGGCGGTTAGTAGTAGTAACTGACCTACAATTAATATAATTATAGCTAATAGCGCCCTAACTACGGCGGTAGTTATTAAATTAATACTATAGGTACTAATTACCCTATAGGCTTCCTGGCGATTGCTTTAACTCCTAGTACCCCCGGCCCCGGCGGTTACTATTACCCGGTCCCTACTTACTAGCCCGGCTTTATTAGCCCCTTTATAGGTAATAAGGCCGGTTCGGTTTAGGGATAGGGAAATATATAGCCTCCAAACTAAATTACGTTTAGAAGTACCCGTCCGTAGGATAAGGAGGAGGACCGTAGGGGTTCGTCCCTATATAGCTAAATATTATTAAAATAAATAAATTTTTAATAAATAGCTATTATAAATACTCTAATTTATTAAATCTCTCTATTTACCTATCTTATAGACTGTGTAAATTATATTATTCTACCCTTATTAATAGCGGTTATATTATATTTAGCTTTATTAACCGGTACTTTATCTTTTAATACTGGCTACCCTTTTTTAAACTATTAACCCTTAAATTATTATATTTTACTAACGGCTAAATAAAGGGTAATATTACCTATTTTTTTAAAATAATAATATAAGCGGGCATTTACTATAAAGTTATCGATTTATTTATTTATAATTTCGCTGAAGATAACCCTATTATTCTCGGCTATTCTTAGTTAGTATATTATACCCCGGGCATTAATTAGCCTAGTAATTCTCTCTATTTCGGGTCCGCCTATAAGTAACGTAGCTATTTTCCTTATAGAGTTATTAACCTTTATACTCTTTTAATATTTTGCTACTTTTCCCCTCCTTTCCTTAATGTATCCGGAATTTATCCTCTATATAAATAACCTTCGGTTAAAGAAATACCCGATAAAGGGGAGCTAAAACTATTACGAACGGAGTCCGCCCGTTACTTATTTATTTCTACGATTGTAAAGCGAACTATCTACTAAAGGTTCAACCGGTTTAAGAACCGAATAATTAATAAATTAAGTACTACCCCGCTTAGTAAAACTCTAATTAGCCCCGGTTAAATGCTTATATTAATAAGCCTCCCGCCTACTACTTTAACCTACCGGCTTATACTATATTAAATTATTAGAGGAATTTATATTAGAGTTATAAATTATTAGCCCCCAACCCGTTTCTATAGTATCTTTAGTAGTCCTATTAATCCTAACGATATCCGGGAACTTTCTACTATAAGTTTTAATTAGCTAGCCGAAATATTAAAATTTTAGGTTATTTATACTACCTAGGCCGAAATAAAGGAGGATATTAGAAGGATAATAAAGGAAGACGGGTAAAGCGTTCTAAATCTTAAGAGCGTAAGTAATAGTTTAATAAAGGAAATAATTAAGGAAGTTTCAATAGGCTATAATTAAAAGTATAGAAAATTATTCGGTAGTAATTATTATTAATAAATCGATATTTTAGCCAGGAAGGGAGATATAACCGCCTTACGTACAATAAAGGTCGCTACCTCCATTTAAATTAATAGTACTAATAACGACTTCTTATAGTACGAAGAAACTATTAATAAATACTTCGCTGCTAATAGCGTTAATATTAGTAAAATTACGTCTGAAGATATTATTAAGTTCTATAAGAAAGCGGATAAACTTTTAAAGACCAACGCTGAAATCTAAACTAAATTCCTTAAGTAGTACTAGTATTATATTAGTACTTTTAAATAGGAGGGCGCGGAAATCCTTCCCCCTAATTATTTTTATAATTTTAAATTCGAATTCCGCCCGGGAGCCTCGCCGCTAGTTACTCGGGGCTACGCCTTTAACCTAGATAAATTTAATATTATTAAAAAATAGATTAATAATAACTTTAAGAAGAAGTTTATTAGACCTTCTTAATTTAAAGCGTTAATATTAGTTTTATTCGTTAAAAAGCTAGGAGGTAGAATTTGTATCTATATTAACTATAGAAGTATTAATAATATAACTTTTAAGTTCCGCTATCCGCTATTACTTATTAAAGAAACCTTAAATATAATTTATTATACTAAAATCTTTATTAAATTTAATATTATTATAGCCATTAATAGGATCCGTATTAAATAGGGTTACGAATAGTTAACCGCTTTTATAATATGGTTTAGTTTATTTAAGTCGCTAGTCGTTCTTTTTAATTTATAAGGCGCCCCCGGGGCTTTCTAGAATTATATTAATAATATTTTTTATGATATTCTTAATATTTATACAACTATATACTTCGACGACGTTCTAATTTACTTATATAATATAAAGGACTATAAATAGTATATTAATAACGTCTTCGATTAATTAATTAGAGCGGGCCTTAGTATTAATATTAATAAATACGAATTCTATATTACGCGTACTAAATACTTAGGCTTTATTATTACCCTAGGAAGTATTAAAATAGACCCTAAAAAGGTTAAAGCAATTACCGAATAGCTAGCTCTAAAATTAAAGAAGTCCCTTCAATCCTTCCTTAGCTTCGCGAATTTCTATTAGCGATTTATGAAAAATTTCTTAATTATAGCAACCCTACTCTATAAACTTATAAAAAAAGACGTAGTTTAAATATAGAATACTACTTATTAGAAAGTATTTAAATTCCTTAAATAAGCCTTTACTAAGGGCCCTATTCTAAAGATCTATAATTAGATTAAGAAGACTATTATTAAAATAAATATTTCTAATTAGGCTGCTGGCGGTACCCTTTTATAATAAAGTAACAATAGTATTCTCTACCTTATAATTTACCTCTCGGCTAAATATACTTCGTAGGAATATAATTATAATATTTATAATAAGGAGTTACTTATTATTATTAAGGCTCTAGTGGAGTAGAAGCCTAAATTTAAAGAAGCCTAGTAGCTATTCGATATTTTAACTGATTATAAGAATTTATAGACCTTTATAATTAATAAGTAGCTTACTTAGACGTATATACGCTAGTACTAATTTTTATTCCACTTTAATTTCCTAATAAAATATACCCTAGGCTCTAAGAATTTACGCTCCGATACCTTAAGCCGTAAAGTTAGCGACCGCCCCAATAGCGAAGAAAACGGTCGTTTCGTTGCTTATAAGAGACTTTTATTCAATCCTTCCTAATTTAAAAATAATTATTTCGAAAACTCCGCTACTAACTTTTTATTATACTTACTCGGCCCCGAGGACTTCGATACTAAATCTACTAACGATTTTATCTATGCAAATTATAAGACCTTAATTTTCCTCTAAGAATTAATATCCTATTTAATAAACGCGTCGCGGCGGTAATAGCCATTAACTATTAAGAAGGTATTCTATAGAGCCTTTTTTAAATATTATATTATTAATAATATAGCGAAGTAAAAAGATAGAATTATTATCGACCCTTATAATAAGGGCCTCTAATTCTAATTAATTAGTTGCTAATACAATATTCCTAGCGCGGACTACCCTAACTGTAACGCTTCGTACGAACTTCTACAATATAATTTCTATTAGGAAGGAATATATAACGATATAAGACTTTTTTATAAGGGCTATCTCCTATACGCGAAGACTAAATTACTAAAGTGTAACTCTACTAGTTACTTTAAGTTTATAACCGTTTTTCTAATACCTTAGAAGGATATTTCGGTCGATTATATTACCCTACTACTAGAGAGTACCTACTTCGGCTAAACTTTTAAATATATTACTATTGTTATCGACCGCCTTATAAAGATACGTTACTATATTGCGACTATAACCTTCGAAGCCGAAGAATTAGCTGACTATTTTATTAACTATATTTATTTAATTTATAGTTTACTAGATAATATCCTATTTAATAGGGGTATTTAATTCGTATTACGTTTCTAGTCTACCCTCTATAGTAAATTATTTATTATTTATAAATTAACCTCCGCTTTTTACTTATAAACTAACGCCTAAACCGAGTATATTAATACAGAAATAAAGTAATATTTAAAGCTCTATATTAATTAAGCGTAAACGAATTAGGCGAAGTAATTACTATTTGCAGAATTCGCTAATAATAATATTATTTCCTTACTAATAGGAATTTTATTGTTCTTTACTAACTATAGTTATTACCCTCGTATAAGTATAGAACCCCGTACCCTATTACTACTAAATTTTTCGCTAGTTTAATTTAAGGAATACTATAAAGTTAACGAACTAATAGACTATTTTTAAAAGATATAGGACTTCGCTATTTAATAAACCCGCCGTATATAAGAATAATATAAAAATAATACTAATAGGAAATATATCGACTTCCCTAAATATTGTATTAACGATATAGTCCTTTTAAATATTATAAATTTCGCTAATAGTTGGCCGTATACGAAGTTCTCCCCCTGCTAGGAAGGCCCTTTTAGAATTGTCCGCGCTAATTCGTATATAATTCACCTCTTATTACTCCATAATATAAAGTACTTACTAATTTTCTATATTTTAATAATATAACCTTAGTTAGGTATAGGACTTCCCGGGTAGAATACTATAATAAATATAAAAGTAAATAAGGGACGGGTAATAATACGAATAAATAATTAAAAAGAGTACGAAAAATAGACATTTAAAAAGTTTATCGACTATACTTAATTGGGCAGTAATATATATTAGTACTACTACGTTAAGTAAAAGACTAGGGATCCTACTTAAGAACCGGTTATTAATATTATTAACTATAAATACTACCTTTAGTAGTTCTATTACGGAAACCCAAATAAATTAATATTATTAGGAGTCCAAAAGATCCTCGAGCGTCTTACTACTAACCCCCCAACCGCCCCTAATTCCCTAAAGCCCCCGGCCGCTCCTAAGCCTACTCTTATTCCTACGCCGGAACCCCTACGCCGCCGCTCTATATAATTCTAGCGAAAAATAGCCTTTGTAACTAACGCGAGGCTACTCCTAAATATAGTAATAATAGAGCCGGTTGATATAACGGTTAGTAATAATATAAAGGATAAATTATATTTAGTATTTAGTAAAGTTATACGATAGTTAATAGATATATAATTTAAGAGGTTACTTTTAACGTAGTTAGTAGATTATAATTGTTTTTGAGGTAAAGGCTATTATTATACGTATATATAGACTTTTTAACTCTGCGAACTTCTTTTGAGGGGGGATAGTATTATAGGGTTAGCCTATAATATAATTGCACTGTACGCCTCCAGTCTAGAGCTATCGACGGCTCTAGTTACGTATAGTCCTACGTGCGTGCACGTGTACGGACTAGCCTAGACTAGGCTCTCACCTATATAGCTAGTTCTCTACGCACACTTCCCTTCTCCTCCCTCGTATAACAACGTATATCATACCTTACCCCCAACGGTGCCCTCTCGCCCCGTGATAGGGGGGGGAGATTGTAAATTATTAGATTTTTGGGATTATTTGCTATAATATTAGAAAATTATTAGATTATACTATAAATTAGTAAAATTAAGTATAGATAGGATTATTTACTATATTACTAAAAACATTAGATTATTTTAGTAATTAGTAAAATTAATTATATATATAATAATTTAATTAATTATTTAGTTACCCTCCTACTTCTTATTTCTACCGGTTAATATACCCCTCCTTTATTTTTTTATTTAATTTTAACTACGTATTAGTAAAGAGAGGGTAATTTACAAAATAATTAATATAATTTATTATTTCTTCTTCCTCTAATTTATTAAACTTATAGTAGAGATTTTTAACTACAAAGGTAACGTTATTAAATTTAGCTACTTTAAGAGATTGTAGCAACACTACTACTTTTTCTATTGACGAATTAAGAAATTCGATTGCGTTTTTTCCCTTCCTTTTACTACCGCTAATAATATAAGAGTTTATATCGATAAAAGGAGTTTCGCTATTTAGTAGCGGGGTTAAAATAAGATTTATATCCCTCCTATACCACTACACCTTAGTAAATCTCTTTATAAGTAGGGTAACTTCTTCGATTTTATTATCGTTTCTATTATTATCGTTGGACGAAACCGCGTTATCCCTACTATTATTATTATTATTATTAAAACTAACGCTATTATTAAGTAGTTTATTTACTTACGAATCTCCCGGCTCGGCAATATTATTCCCGGAAGCTTTAGTACGAAAGAATACTTTAGAATATATATTTATATTACTAAGCAGTTACTTTATTAATTAGTCGACTATATAACTTTTAATATTCTTCCGCTTACAAAATGCCTCCTAGTTTTATATAGATATTTTAGGTAGTTTAATATTAGGATTTAACGAAGCGCTAAATATAAAAAAGTTTCCTTTCAATTACGATACTACTATTATTTAGTATTGAATTTGGTTTTAATATACTTTATAGTCTAAATATATTCGTTTTAAACTTCATTATATTTATTTCTTACCTCTTCCTATACTTTAGTAAAGTCCTTTTATTAAATAGAATTAAATATTTTCCCCCTCTTACAATTAAGGAACTATATTATTATAGTAGCGGTTATAGAGGTAATTTAATTAATACGCTTTTTTTTAAAAGGTAGTTTAAATTAGTACTTCCTTTTTTAAAGATATAGTAGGGGTAGTATACTATCTTATACTATACTCTAAGGCGGTTAAATACTATTTAGGGACGTTGTTATAATATTGTAATAGATTTTAAACGGTTAACTCTCGTCTAATTAATTATTATTAATTTAATTATAATCTATTAGGTAGAGAAGTTAGCTCTCGTTGAGGGTAAGGAAATTGGGTAGATTATTATTATTAGTAGGCAGTTTAAGAATATTATGAAGAAGTTATAAGAGCGGGTTATTAAGATTATTATTTTACTCTCTGCTTTTAACATTTAATAAACTTAATAATAGTAAAATATTCGAACTACTTTGAGGGATGAAATATAGGTCTTAGGCGTTTATTTTTTCAGATTGGGACGTATTTTGGTTGGTGTTTTACATATAAGTCGGAATATAGCTAGGTTCTAGACTTCAGTAGGGTTTAACCTTATTTTTTAGGCGATATTTATAGGGCAGTAAGAAAGGTCTTAGCCAACTACGCTATAAACAGTTAAGTCTAGCTATTACTATACTAATATAGCGCTAAAGTAGTATAGTCGTATTAATCTACCTATTTTACTTGGTTGTAGATGAGAGGGAGTAACGAAATATTCAAACTTTTACTATAAAAAGTTTGAGCCGATCTAGGCCTAACTCACCCAAGGTGGATGATGTTTCTGTTTCTCCTCTCCCACTCGCTTGACATTTCATTTTCCCCCTCGTTGCTGTCCACACTTTGTTTGTAAGGCGGTGGTCGGTGCAGTGGTGCTAAAGGCCAAGAAAGTGCTCAGGTGCTTACGTAGTTCTCGTAGGTAATTCATGACGTAGATAGCAGGCGCCGTGCCCGCAACCCAGGAACGCCTCTCTTCTTGGCTGGCCGGCTACGGGTTTGCGGTACTTAACAATAGACGCTGTTCTGTTCTATTCCTGAAAATGAATCTCGTCGACGTCGAGTCGTCCGTCCTTGGTAGGTTGCGTGCCCCCCCTCCCCTCCTCTGAGAGCAAAGAGGGGTGTGGCTGCTGTCTTTGCTGGGCGTTGGCTGGTTGGTCGCTAACAACACTTTAACTTCCGGCTTCTTCATGCGTCCTCGTCATATAATTTCCCTTTTCAGTGCCTCCCTCCGGACCTGGTCCATGTCGATATCCACGCACTTGGTACCCTCCGTGTAGATCATGCGACGGAAATGAGATCGGGGGATGGGGTAAGAGAGGGATGATCGTTCCTTTCTCGACATTTTTGTGATCTCTTGATCAGTCAGCAACAGCCATCGTGATGTTCACTCCCCCTCTTTTGCTGTTTTGCGGTTTAGCCCATGAAACCGTTTTTCCCCTTGCCGTCAAGGGTTAGGGCAAATGCCCGCATTGTGTTTTCTGTTGTCTTACAGAGGGACGATGATTTGCAATATGCTTCAAGCGACCGGCCGGCCTTGTCAATTTAGGTCGTTCAGTCACAGTGACGGTAGGTAGTTGTTGCACGCTTTAGAGAAATTGTTAAAGTTGCAACAAAAATTGCTGGGCGCACAACTGAAAGATTGCAGTGATTGATGCCATGTGAAACGACGCACATTGTGGTAGGAGTGTGTAGCGAACAACGTACAAAAACTGACGTCGGTTCATATTTCTGGTCCAACAGCTACAAGACGACAAAGGATGCATTGTTGCACAAAACTCACTCGACTATAAACCACCAGTCGTGTGGCTCTTCGTTCGGGCTGAAGAAGGAAGCCTGTAATTCCCACCAAACCACATTATTCAAGTCATTCCACCAAGCACATCTGTCAAAGTCATGTCAGAGAATGGACAGATCAAAACCCAGTGCTTCAATTTTTGACGATTTCTCGCTCGTATCAAGTTTTGTCGAACATTGTGCATTGATAATTTTGAAGTCCGCCCTATCCATCCTCATGCAAACGTTGATTCCCGGCTTTGCTCTTCAACTTCTTCTGTTGAAGGACAGCGCGTAATGCTAAATATACAATCGCCCATAGAAGGGCATCCCGCTCCATAGACATTATGTGAACGTGTGGGGATATGAAAGAATTGAAAAAATAAAAAAGAGAAAACAAAAAACAGCCGCCAATTCATGCCAAGTGCGAGCCATTTCTTTGGTTCTCGCATGTCATCTCCGCGTGAACGCCCGTGTAAATGCTGAAGCAAGCCAAACCCGTTTCGCGCCGTGGAAGCTTTTTTGTGAGTAGCCAACCCTAAAGGTCATCCCTGAAACCCCTTTAGACCCTGTAGACCCTAGACCGTGACCTGCCGTTCCGAAAAGAGACCCCGATCTTTTGAGACTGTAAAACGCATACAGGTCGTTGTGTGTACCTGTTGTTGAACGATATGAAATCTCTGCCGGCCCCAAGCAGTGATGCGCTATTTGTATGCGGTGATTTGTCGCCCTTTTCCCCCGTAAACACATGCCAGGCTTTGTAGGAATGATCCCTGCATATGAAACCCGATTTCCCATGGAGATGGTGATAACACTTCTCTCAAAACCTTTCATGCCAATCCGGACCGTCTAGGCTGGTTGTATAACGTATGAGGTGTGAATAGAAAAGAAACGAAGATTGGCCGCCTAGGCAGATGCGCCGTTGTTGCTGTTGCCACTGCTTCTGCCGTTGCTGCTCTCAAAACTGTGGCAGCCACGCTCATGACGCTTCATGTTACTGCGAACGCTGAAGGCCTTTCCGCAGCCTGCATGGGGGCACTTGAAAGGCTTCTCACCAGTGTGAGAGTGGCTGTGGATTCGCAATGAGCTCGGTCGAGAGAAGGCCTTGTTGCAAGTCTGGCAGATGTACCGGTCTTGAGACTGCGGAAAAGATGCAGTGGAAGAAGGAGCAATATAGTGGTGATGTTGCCAAGGGTTGGCTCCCGTGACTGGTGCGAGAGTGACTGGAACTGGCACAGCAGGGGTGAAAGTCTAAAGCAAATGTTAGATAACTTTCATCTGTTGGATCTGGCTGATTGTTCTCACCTGAGGGAGTGGTCGCTGATAATACAAGCCCGACATCTGCTGCTGCGGAGGGGGTGTCGGCTGCATGGGAGGGTAATAAGGGTTCATGCCTGACTGACTCGAGTAGCCGGCTGACGACGGGTACTGTGTTTGGAAGGTTGATGACTGAACAGGGGCTCTGGGTGCAGCAGTGGCCATCTGCCGGGAGTCGGCTTCATGCTGGCTCAAAGGCGGCGTGGTCTCATAGTAGTAGTTGGAGCTGCCCTGAGACTGGCTTGCTGGCTTGCTTGAAGGAGAGCGGTATCCTTCAAAAGAAGCTTCCGAAGACATGGGAGGACTAGGGGGGAGGTTCGCCCTGATCGATGCTGGGTTGCCAAACTGGGAAGAGTTGGGACGGTTGTCAGGCTTTGAGAAGTGCACTGAAGAACGGTTAGTCTCGTGCAGTTCCCTCATATCAAGATAGGTTGACCGGTCATACATTGCTGAGACTGAGGAGATGTCTCTGAGGTAGGAGATCCCTGATCGGCCATGACAAGCAGGTTCGAAATCGAGGGCAGGGAGCACTTGTTGGAGTCGTCCAAAGGAGGGGAGGGTGGCGGAGCGAAGCCATAAGGCTGGGCAGGATATTGAGGCGTTAACGTCGTGGGTGCCATTTTGATGTCGGTATGTGAGGTTGAAGTGTAGTGGACCGGTCTGTGTTGACGATATTACTACTGCCTTTGATCGAGACGAAATGGTGCGTGATAAAAAGTATCGCTTGGTGAAGTCGGATACGTGTAGTTGATTTTGGTGGTTCAAAGCAGTAACAGTGATGATGTCGTTTCTTTGTCTTTCAGACCCAAGCTTTGAAGCGGGCAGGGAGGTGAGAGGAGGGGGGCTAGCTTATGTATGCCGAAATCCAAAAGAAGCTTGTTGACGGTGGATGGGGTGGACAAGGTTGTTCTGTACATGGTACCATTTAGATCTCCCGAGGGCATGGAGACAAGAGTGGATGATACGGTGCCCCCTACAGGTTGATCCCCGGAGGACCAAGGCCATCAGTGGGTCAATTCACTTGTTGTCACAAATTATGGTGTGGGTCTACCGGGCGGTGGGCTTGGGGCCTTCCAGCGACAGAACCTTGGGTGGTGCTGTGCAGCAGCAAGGCCAGGGACCAGGGCTCTCAGGGCTACAGGTGAGTGTTGATCAGATGGATAGAAGGAGTGGGTGAAGTGTACCGTAAAATACAGAGTACCTGGTAAGTAAGGGAGCCTGCAGTGTCCAGCAAAGGTACTGGCATATATTAGCTCCTGCTATATGCGACCTCTGACATCGGCTGCATCGGGGTTGCCCTTGTTGATACCATGTGCTCCCTAACCCGTCGTCTGTAAACACGGATAACTTGCCGTCCGTATACAGAGCTGCGATCTTCTCGAAGGACAAAAGGCGAATAGGCTCGCCAAGGTTGATCGATCTCCAGAGACACAAAACGGTCGAGACCCGATGTCAGTGAAGGACCCCCGAGTTGGCCGAGTCAGTTCCTTCTCAAACCTGATTTCACAGCCGGGATCCCCACGTTTCTTGTGTAATTAAGAAGTCGGCAGGAAAGGATCATCATGATACACCCACCTCTCCCAAACTAGAGGGGTTTTCAAGTACGCAAGGCGGAGGAGTCCTGGATTCTTAGAGATACGCCTGCGGTAGCAAAACAGGCTCGCAAATTCGACGGAGGTCTGTCTGGTCACCACACCCGTGATGTGTTGGAACAGAAAGGATCGTCCTTCTACAGTGGGGATCCCTTGTACCAGCCAAGCCAGTGTAGCTTGCCGTTTTGATGGGCTTGCATACGCCGTGAGGCGCTTGACTGAAAAAGGATACATGCCCGTTCTTAAGAACTGGTCTGTGTCCACCATCAGCCCCTGGCTGTCACGAACGCGCTCTGGGCGTCTGGGAACCAGAGGACCCCTGAAGCTTTGGGCAAGACTTGAGACGAGGAGCAGCACCGACATTTTATAAGTCCGATCATCTGCATGGATATGCGGATTTGGGCGAGCCGCCACAGCTTTCAAGAGTGCAGTCTCCGGGAACGTGCTTGGCTTCTGCTGTGACCGGATTGTCGACATATTTTTATGCCGTACCCATCTTCCCACCCTGTCAAACGGCCTTTCAAAACAAATACCACTTTTTTAAGGTTAAGATGGCTCGTGTCCCTGTTCAGATCAGAATATCTGGTTAAATCGGGGGTCTGGAATGGAACTTTGTACCTTATAGCAGCACCTCGGGTATGGGCTATCGCACAGACTACCTGATCTTCCTCATCCACGACGTAGAAACAGATGCCCTGCTTCACTTCCTGACAGTTGGTGTACGTAGACCTGTACACTAGCGTACGTCGTTCACACTGATGCCGCTCTGCAGGCCGTACTCGATCAACAATTGACAGGACCGAAAAGTGACCTATCTCTTGAGGTGCAGGCGACGCCATGTAGTCCTGGCGAGCATCCTCAATAATCGAGAAGAAATTGCTGCACGTGAGGGCCATGCGAATCTTGGAATAGAAGCGCCGATCCTCTGTTTAACTGGAGCAAGGTGCATACGTTACGCGGGTGGTAGAAAGGTTACGTACATCTACCCAGTACGGCGACGATCCAAAAACCGGAACAGTCTCAGCAGCGAAGGAATCGGTGACATCCTCAGATCTCTGCGGAGCAAGGGTTGCTCACAATGATCCCACTGAAGGGTCCCCTTTCGGTCATTACCGTGACTGCCGTGGCCAATGGCACGGTTACGGTCGCTTGCGAAGTTGCGTAGCCCAGGAATCAGAATCACAGCATGGAGTGCTACACGAAGTGCCCCAACATCAGTACGCAATCACCCATTTACATAGCACAAGAACTATATACATACCGATGCGGTATTTTACCAACCGATAGTTTGAGAACGTTCTGACCGGTTGCCGGTAGCTTCGTGACAGTGGTTCTCGTATCCTCCAGAGTATATATACAGCCCTGTGTTCTGGGTCGAGCCGTCACATCTGTCAAGGTCATATCCTGTGGAGAGAAGCGAAGCTATATTGATATCATCCTCAGACGGTTTCTGGAGAAATAGTCTCGGGGGGGTTCCAGAAACGAAGCTAATCTCCAGCGATCGTCGGTTGTGTAATCCGGAGGGCAGGGTTGCTTCGGGAAACAATATGATACTGTGTACATCGTTCGGGTACATCGGTGGACGCTATACATGGGAGTCGGTCAGACAGGGGGCTTTGTCTGGGGCACGAGATTGGTACTTACGTGGTAAATGGGTACATGGGGGGTTGGGGTTTAGGGGTCCGTGATCGACGGTAGAAGCGAGTCGTGATGACTGGAGAATGCGACGGAAAGCGGACAGCTTGTCTGGTCCTGTGTTTGGTATTGAGCAGGGGGTGTTTCCAGCGGCAGTGGGAAAGGCCTGGGTGCAGAAATGACTGCTCTCCCTCTGCTTCCGTCAGGCATTTGCGTCAAGACAACGGCGGGTCATCAATTGCTGTGGCACACCCGAGGCACCTAGACCACGGTCTGGTGTAGGGCGGTTTTGTTGCAAGACGATTGATGGCGGGCTAGCGTTCCGAAGAAGGGCAGTCTGTCACCGACCTCGATTTGGGCCGGTTCCCCGCGCCTGTGCCACTGCCATGCGACTCCCGCGGGAATGACAGACGTGGATGTAGACTAAGTACCTTGCCTTTACATTCTAACAGCCTCTACAGCCCGGGCATGCCAACGGGCAGAGGGGTCTGACGGGATGGTTGGCGGCCCGGTGACAACTTTTGTGTAGCCATGGCGGACTCGGAGGCCACTTTGGGTTGTCGCGGGTCGCTTGTTACACTGGAGAAGTAGAGGAAGGACCTGGCAGCTGCAGCCTTACGAAGGTAGGCCGGCATGAGGTCATCCGGATGGCCAGACGGCTTAGTATCCAACCCATCGTCTCGGGCATCTTGATCTGAATCTCCATCTGTCTTGCAATGTCCAAACACTACGCGGTGTCGTAAGCGTGCAGCGCCACACGACACACTGGACCACAAGCTCGGGATGCCCAGTCTGAAGCGACCTGAAGGTGGTCGATGTAAGAGGATCAGACATGGCGATCATAGACAGCGCGAATGACGGGAAGCGAGCGAGGTGACGACAACGACAAGGCCAACAGGAAACAGAAGAAGAAGCTGAAGGAAAATATGATGGAAGTGCCCGCCCGCGTTGAAGCCTGCTGTGACAAGCTCGGTCCCCAGTTTACCAAATGTTCTGTCAAATGGAAGCCAACCATCCACGCCCATTTTCCTCGCTCCTTCCCTTTTTGGTGACGGAAGGCTTGTCAGCGCTTGGGCCACCTCACCTCCCAAGTTCCATCGCCTGCATCCCACCTTGCTGACAATTGTATGTAATTGTGGCCTGACTTTTTCTCCAATGGGGCAAAGCACCGCCTGGAAACCGCTCGCGGAGCCAGCTACCGCACGCAGCGACGACGACGCGACAGTGCGAGATCGCCAAATACCTCCCGCCGACACTTTGGGAGTTCCGTCACACTACAGTAGGTCTTTGGCTTCCTCACCGATCATCGATGCCGCGCGCCGGTGCCCGCAAGGCCGTCTGGATCTTTGCCTTGTACCTGGCCCGTCCAGATCACTGGACTCTTGGGAGATGCACAATGGAATCATTCCTGTATCCGCCTACGGAGCCCAAGAGGGAGCTAAATCACCTAGGGCCGTGACCAGCCGAGTCAGCTAAGAGACCCTTCGCACCGATTCGGTACGAGAGCTCCTCGTCCAAGCGTTCTGCAGGCGGCCGGAGGATTTTCAGGACCCAGGCACTGACATGCCGGCCTCAGCAGTGGAGCTGCTCCCATACACCGGCCCGGCCGTGATTTGCATCATGGGCCGAGGAACCGGACTCCAAGCACGACCAGGCACACCCAGGGTCCTATCAGACCTGAGCTCGACCGATCCCATAACCGGACCTTTCATGATCTCAGTGAGACATTGGCGATATAAACATTTCGAGTGTTTTACCAGGCGACATGATTTGGAACGCTTCATGTGAACGATAGGACACTACCAACTCTGACCGGAAACAATACGAAGGGAGTGGGTGACTCTCGTCGGACCCAAGAGAGATTGCATATAAGAAGGGAGGTAAGCACCAACCGACATTGATACAAGTCCGCTTGACAGCCGTGAGGCAAGGCTGGGGAATTGGAATCTGGAAGTAGAAGATATTGCCTCGTTTTTCCTTCCTCCATCCCATGTCGCGTTTCGCAGACAGGCTCGGCTGGCGATGAGCAGATACGACGTGAAACATTTACAGGCTGCCCGCGGTATCTCGGGATTGAAGGAATTTTCTGTATCTTTCATCTTCGTTTTTTGGTTCAAGAAGTCGCGTGCGTGCTTCTTCTCGCCACAGCCGGTCAAACGGATCACTGTAGTCCAAGATTTGGCGGTACAGCCTCTTGATGGCCAGGAGCGGTGATACTTCGGTCACTCTTTTTATTGACACTCCTATAGCATAGGCATTATGAGTCGAGACGGTGCCCTGCAAGATTTCAGGTACTTTACTTACCTTGCATATGTAGTGTGTCGCTAGCTGTTCGGGCAAAGGTGAGTAACTGTCCTTCATTCCTTGAACAGACAAAGTATCCTGTCGCTAACCTCTGTCACCAGCTCGACCAGCTAGTACCTCCCTTGGGGTGCGCACAATGACATCCAAACACACAGTCATTGATCAACCCTAGTGTACCAACGTCACTCCTGTTCAGCATGATGACGATACTTGGCCTTTGTGTCCTTTCATTGATCGACACGCCCTGCAACCCCTGCTCCTAATACTGGCGTCCCAGTGGACGGATGCGATCCGGCCTGCGGCGATCGCGTGGCGCTGGCGTTAGCGCATGCTCGCTTAGGCCAACGAGAGGAGAGGGTGGCTTCGAGAACCACAGACGTTGGAGAGACCGGCGTGATCGGCGAGCGTTTTGGACGTTTTGAACCAAAGTTGCCTCGGGAAATATGCCACGCCCATTGCACGTTTCTCGCGCATCCCGTCAGGCAAGTCGTTTTCCTCAACCAGCTTCCTCTTTCGGAATCTTGTACATGACAACATTATGGATCTCACCATGGCAGCAACAAGCTGATTGCATCACCACCGACTGAGATCTGACTCTCCGGGCACCATATTGCACAGCAAAGGCTACTACGTCCCTGGGAACTATATAGCTCCCTCTAATGTTGGTCTGCCGGTAAATACATAGCAGTGTTTTGTGGTTGTGCAATACATCTGAGCGCCAGCCAGCCTCGAACACATCAAGCGACATCGACATCACTTTTTTGGGGCGTCGCTAAAAATAACCACAGGGAGCTAGCTATTCGACAGAGTTTCCCATACCCCGCCCTACTCATCGCCCTTGGGGAACCGGAAAAATGCAATTATTCAGATGAGCAGTATACGTACCAGACCGGCTTGAGAGGGCGAGAATCGTATAGGTCGATTTTATACGTACCGGCTTGAAAAGGTAGAGGGAGTCTACCGTCTGCCAAGGTCAGTTCCGTGGCATATATTGTTGAGCACATCGTACTCAGCTTCACCAACACACCGGTTAGCGATCCGTCGATCATCGCCAGTGGGATCTACCCGACACAGCAAACGAAGCTTCATGCTCCTTGCCCTGGAGATTATGTTACTCTTCATGTATCACGCATGTCCGGAGTAACACGTCGATCATGAGTCAAAAGAACATCTGCGCGGGCATGCAACGCTGCCATGCTCGTATACAAATGAAATCATTGCCGGGGCTTTGTCCAAAACCGGTGATATCTCCATTGTTACCATAATTGAGAGTGGACGGATCCATAAACAGCTGAGTCGGCCGAGTTGCCACTTCTTCATTCACCTTTCTCCAAAATCGTCCCCTTATCAGAATCTCGGCGGATCCCAGTACCAATACCACCGTTGTATCAAGTTTTGCTTCTGTCCAAGCAGATAGAGTGTGTGTCACTATTTTCTGTTGACGTCTCACATGATCACCTACCAACACTTGTGATGTTAAACCTCTTCCTAACTAAACGGCGCAAAAGCTAGTTTTGTGGCTTCCAGTTCTAGCTTTATCTGTAGGTTGTCCCACGGTCGCAACGGTGAAGGTATTCTTCCCGTTTTATCACATTCTCGTGGCGGTATGGGTGATCAAGTAAATTGACCTTCATCCGTCATATCTGGCAACCCCGTCTTTCGCACAGAGTCGTGACAACTTCGTGATGATTGCAAAACAAACCTCCATTGAGGTATTACTGTATACCCCGATTGTTGCGCACTTTTCTGCACAAGCGCTGACGAATAAAGCTTTTCCCCAGAAGTCTGCCGACCACATCCACGAACGTTGACTTATCTTCTGTATGATGGGTCGCTCTAGTCTAAGGCCAGTGGATGCACTATCCAGACGCGCCATCTCTACCCCTTGGGATACCACCACCGCTAGCCGACCATGGTAACCATTGAAATATTTGGGAAAACTGCGTTGTACGTGTGCTAAATTTTCTGAACACAACCTTAGCTCTTTCCTGAGGAGTACATGCTTGAGAAAGCAAGTTCCTTTCCTCTTTGCCTCGGCCATCAAAGATCGGGTGGCGTTGTAGTACTACATTCACGTTCACACCCAGGTTGTCTTCTATCCAGGGGTCTGCTCAAGCGAGGTCCATTGAGACTTTATCCAGAACAAGCCCAAGCGATTGTCTTGGCCAATAATCGGGCTTGCATTGCCCCGAAAACCATCTCCCTTTTCACACACATGTAGATGGACGCAGCCTTCCAGGCCTCTCAGAAATGAAGCATCGAAGAGCATCTGGAAAACTTAGGGACACAGCACGGGGTTGATGGGAGAAACATATCTTCGTTTACAAAGCAAATATCCAACCATCCTTGGTCTCGGACGTCACTTAACGTCTCGACACCTAGACGCCATCAATATCCCGAATGATGAGGCAGGTTACGGCTAAGACCTATCCCCGACGTTGATCACCTGCTTCTGTACCGACAACATGCATAAGGTGTCATTGGAAGCATGCAAAGAGACACATCTGATGCCCTACGCCGCAATTCAAGAGCAAACATCGAGATGGGTGAATAGCTTCACTCCCACCACGATGCTGGTTCCCCGCTTGCCAACGGGACGCCGCCGTTGTCTGTCGGAAATATTGACCAGACTAGTCTTGTCAGATGAAATGCAGGTGGGAAGGTGATCATCCCCTCGACGTCCCTCGACACACCCACTTTCCGACCATGTTTGTGGAGTTTGACAACCTTTTTTGTTTTGCAGTACACAATGACCCCTCTCGACACAAACTAAAAGCGAAGCTAAGACGATACCAGGGGTTCTAAATCCAACTACCTATGCCAGGCTGGCATCACCCTGCACGCTAATTTAAGACGTCCTTCCTCTTCCTCATCAAAGCGCCGCCGGCTTCTCGTCCCACACGGGATCAGGAAGTCGGTTATAGCGGCCGCAGGATACCTTTTTGGGCAAGGAACAGGCTGGACTAAGATCAAACTCCTCCAGCGCCAATACGATCTCGTTAAAATATAATCGTGATCTAGGCTCGGCATCGGCATTCATGCTGAATTACCTCGGAACAAGTAGGACTTCACTGGGTATCGTATGTACATTCTTACCCCTATTTGTGATCACCCCGGGAGACACTCCGGGGCAACCACGGACCATGGTACCGCACCCAGGTTTCACCGTACGCAAAAGGCCATCATGACGTCCCTCTTGATCTTGCAGCAATGTTATGATGTATGTTCGGTGCGAGTATGGTCTGTATTTTAAAGCAGCGCTTCGAAAATGGGGCAACGAAGTCTGACTAGTAGAGAGGCTGATATAAGGTACCTAGTGTAGTCTCCTACAGATGATAGGCGTTCTTCAAGATTCGGGTCACCCACATCCCACAAAACCCTGCCAGGGCAATGGAGGAAAGACAAGATAAGAAGCAACCCTGACCTGCTGCGTTCGTTTTGTCATTACACCCCAAACGGCCATTAGCTCAGAGGTGCGGTGTAGGTTCGGAATACGGATGGGCTCCTTTTCGATCGGTCATTGTTACTGTATAGCAAAGGTTGATTATAGTTGGGATGGTAGAAGCCTACCGGTCACAACGATGAGCGTCGATACTTCCTTGTGCACATAACCCATTTTGGGCCTATCGAGTATCGACAGCTTTGTTTTCTTTTTCTTTGTATTTTCCTTTTCTTGGTGCTATCCTCCGGGTACTGCAGTCTGTCTGTCGAGTTTAGCTCTTCGTCAAAACCCCCTAACGATCCACCCCTCCAGCACTAAAATTGTACTCTACCCTAGGCGCCGTTACTAGCGTAACGTCTTTCTGTCTCACTTTACATTTCCCCATCTCTTTCCTTTCTGTTTTTCTCTTTTTCAACCGAGTCTGAACTGGGGCGCTCATTGGGTGAGCCTTGTATTGTCTGCCTCAAGAACTCACATTACACAACTTCATCACAACCCCTCCCCCTCAATTCCACTCTCCCCCACTTTCAGCCGGTGGCTGGCCATTCGTTGATGAGCTGCTATGCAATCGAGACTGTCACCTCAGCATAAGGGTTGTTGTCGGTTCGGTTCGGTTCGGTCGGTTGCCCTACTTGCCCTGTCCTGTCCTCTGAAACCCCCTTGCCCCTGCATCTTCCCTGTCCGCAGAATGTTGAGCCAATCGGTGGTAACCATTTTCCTGTAGGATACTTTTTTGATGTTGCAAAGACCATAGCGTTTACTAGTAATGTAGGCGGAATGTTTAGTTAACAAGCCACGTCACCAAGTCCTCCATGTATATTGCGGGGCTCACTAAAATGTTAGATTTTCACCGTCAAGGGGATTGCTGCTTATTACTGTCTTTTACTCTTCGAGCATTGTGTCTAACTACTGTACGTTAGGTATTCGTATGGACTGGGCTGGATTCGCAAAGCGTTGCTCCGTTACAAGGCTCTTCCCGACCCGAAACAGCCATCGTACCATGTCAAAGATCATAGGCAAATCACTTTCCATGCGTAGCTTGACCGCTACAGTTCGGATGTCACCAAAGACCAGGACCCCAGAGATAGCAATTGTTCAACGGCCCGAGTGACCGGCAAGACCAGATACTTACTGGGTATTTATTTCTGTCCAGCAATACTGACCGGGTCAGGTTAGGGGTGCAGTACTGTACACTACTGTAGTGTATAGGGTTAACACTAAAGTGAGGCAGACATGTTCGCCAGGTCCACCAATACATATGTACTTCGAATGCCGGCTTGGCGGGGAAAGGGGGAGTGGAACACGGAAATCGTACCATCTTCTTTTCTTTTTCACATTCCCTTGGGACATCGAGACTCGACGCCGCCGCCGCCACCGCGGGTGACGCGTAGGCTCTGCCCCTGGGAAGACTACACTACGTACCCAACAGGAATGGGGCGAACCAGACATGGAGCACACTGGGTATATCAAATCTCCACCATCGATCATCACCACCGCGGAATTATGCTCCCTGTTACTGCAGGCGCCGTTACTGCACAACTGAAAACTTGCCCTGGACTTGATCAAGTTTGTCAACCAACTCCATCGCCAACGGCGAAGAGAAAGCTACAGTAGTGCCACTGTCACCCCCCACGTTCCTCCGAGGATACCAATGTTATGCTATCGACCGGCCCCTGGCCGGGCAAGGGAAGCGAGTATTATGGGTACCTAGGTATTTTTGGAAATTGTCAGTCTGTTACATGCGATGCCTACCTGTTTACCTACGTACCGGCTACCGTACCTCTACACTAGTGTACTTTCAATATCCGATCGACGTGGTATTTTGAGGTTGATGACCAGAGGATCCCTCCCCGACTTGGTCTTTATTGCCGATGCCAGTGCCGTGGCTGGCTTCCTCATACGTGACGTGACGTTCAAGGCACGCACCTAAGAAATGTCCAAGCTGGAGGGGGGGGAAAAAGGGGGCAAGATAACTGAAATGAGGAAAATGAAGTTTGGTCATGAGGTGGATTAACAATTATTCCATACCTACTCATTCATGCTCTGAGTACCTATCTGGAAGCATGCAAACCAGATTCCAAACGAATGCAGGTCCATCCATCCATCCATCCATCCATACATAGGGATAGCTGAGTGGCTCAAAGTAGGTAGGTATCAGCTAGGTATGTAAATATGTGAAACGCTGCACGGGCTCCGCAAGCATCGAAAACACCACATACCTCCAGATACGTCGACGTTGACAACGACATAAACACACATGATGGGATGGGATGGGATGGGACGATGGCACACACTCCAGAGGATGGGAAGCGTACAGCAAGAAAAAGCCACTGCGTGAGTTGCAATATCTCCGAAATAGTATAATCCAGTCCAGTCCCGTCCATGCCGTTCCGAACCCCCGGTTGACCAAGACCCAGCTGAACATATATATGCGGACGGGATAGTGCAAGTATAGGTCAGGGAAGTGAAGATCGCCGTTGACTTTATCGTTTTCGGTTTCCCCTTGTTCTTTTTCCTTGTTCTTCAACGGTGATAATGGGATGATATAGTTTGGAAGTGATCAAACGAGGATGGGAATGCATCGTATACGGTGTGGGTATCCGTCCATCGTGCAATAGGAATTCCATGTTAATATCTAATTCAGCCTAGCTTGAGCTCGGAATCAAGGGGGGGCGTTCTTCAGAATGTGATGTGATGAGGTCTATGCCTGTCCGTTACGGCCGGTGGTGTTTCGTGAACCAGTCGGGTGGTCTCCTTGATGGAAGTTTATCAGTTATCATAGTCAACAACGGGATTCATGGACACTAGCGATGGAAAGAGTGTAGCGTGTGAGAAGCACAGTGTTTACAATTTTGGATAAGACGTGAAATCTTCATTGATGGGAATTCTGGATATATCTAGAATCTAGAAGTTGCCTACTTTGAAGAACGAACTGGCGTTTTCTGGAGACTTTCATTCCAAAACTCTCTAGCGAACAATAGCCGATGATTTTCAGATACAATCGTAAAGGCGCGTACAGGGCATAAGGAATGACTATCAAAAGAAAATAATGTATACATTTGTGGTGATATGTAAGGGTTCGAATATTGTAGTGAACATAGAACACGTGTATGGTGGAAAAAAAAAAAAAAAAAAAAAAAAGGTGGCAGTGAAGAAGTATAGGACAGTCTAGCATCTAGTCATATTGGACCAAAGATCGTTGGCTCGAGTGTCACGACATCGTCCGTATCAGATCTATTAGAGTTTGGCGTATTCACGACGGGTCTAGCTTATCAGGTACTCGAGTTGAGGTATCCAACGTAAGACCTCGAAGGCAACGATGTAGTTAGAAATGTCCGTCATTCGTGTTGTGCCGACCAGCATACCCGCACGACTCACTCTAACTGTTTCCCCCAGCCACAGGCGTCTGATTCAATACCCAGACTCATCATTCCAATACTCCGTCTCGTGGAAGACCCTACAAAAAGGTATATCAGTATTGCAATGTCGATGGCGATTTGTAAGGTTGAAGGAGAAGAGAAAGAAACTTACTCAGGCCCAGTAGCATAAAACTCCCACCCAAAAGTCATTTTAATAAATTGCTGCAAATGACTAGCAACCTTGATAGCCCCTACATCCGTAGGATGCCACTGGGGCCCGATATCATTATGCTGCATGATGCCCGTGGTGTTGAAGTAGTGCACAAAGGGCTTGGTCTTCTTGCCGGTTTTCAGTGTCTTCTTTGTCACTCCATCGTATACGATCGGGTTCCGGAGGTAGTCATCCGAGTTGAACCACTTGTACATGTGGTAGATCTCGTTGACGAAGCCCTGGGGCGCGTTGGGGAGGTAGGTGTTGCCGGATTGGTAGAAGCCTAACCAGAGAGACTGTGTAGGAGAGAATCTGTGTAAGTGGGGTGCGGAAAGTATCTAAGGAATGGAGTTATTGAGGCGGGACATACCATAACCACAACTTGAGCTTTGGGCCACTTGCCATGGATACCTTGGATGATTCTTGTTAAAGCGTCGATGTAGATAGTTGTGGAAACGTTGTTGTGTGAGTTTTGATCGTTGGTGCCGATATTGATGACGACTATGTCGGCGGCTGGGCGCTTGCTAAAGTCCCATGGCTCGGGGTTGTCTGGAACACATGTTAGCTTGTACCCAGATCTTTAGCTTAGGGTCTCAAAGACACGATGAGGTTCCAAAAGTACCTCCATACATGACAGAGGCTCTGGGGCTCGTATCCGATGTATAAAACCATTGATGGACCTGCCCGTGAGGGTTGCCCCAGCAGTTTTGATCTGCCGCGCAGATGCCTGGATATGCAGTTATACTATATTCTGTGTTTCCAAGACCTGCACCAAGTCCGCTGTTTTGACCTGTTAGTTGTATCTGCCATAATGTGTCATGCTTGTAGCTGAACGCTTTTCACGGGGGTTTCCGAGGGAAACCTTTCTCCAGAACATTGACGCCTTTGTGTAAGAGAAACGAGACTTACTATGCCCAGCTCGATAGTCCTTCGTACGAGGTATACATTCCCGAGGCAAGACTGTCACCGATGACCTCGATACGACGACCATAATCAGGAATTCTGATCAGCTTTTCGCCCTTGGCAACGTGCACGGACTCGATCTGGATCCCATATGCCCAGTTCGTCACTCGCAACTCAAAGATTGAGGGACTTATGGGCGCCATCAAGTCAGACCCTGGGGTCTCTGGAGACACAAAGAGGTGTGTACCGCCCGCCGTGACGTTGGTGAAGATCCAATCCAGGCCGGAGATGCGGTACCCAACAAGAACACCATCGCTGGTCCAATTGCCAAAAGTAACTGCCACTATTTGCCCGGTATATCCGAACTGGATTCCGGGAGCCCTATATACCCGTTAGAACCTATGTCCATGGTATCAATTAACAAACGACTTACGACCACCAGGAGACGTATTTGGAATCCCATCGCCCTTTGTAGGAAATCTCACTCGCATTTCGCGGGTGCGTGTTGAAGGAGTATGACGACGGGTCAATCCGCGTGTCGGGGAAGGTGGTTATCCGTGGTTGACCGTTTTGGAGAATAGTGGCCGAGGCTGACAAGAAACTCAGGCCAAAGACGGGCAGTCTTGATAATGACCACATAATGCTGCTCTCTGTATGTCTCGAGCGGGCAGCGAAATGATACTGGTCCGGGAACTCAAGTTTGTCTACAAGGGAAAACCCGACATGACATCTCCGAGAGAGAAGGAGCGGATGATCTCATTCTATATCCTCGGAGGGAGCAGCCCGGGTTAAGAGCTTATAGGATCGAACCGTGACGGTCCGCCGGAAGAAGAGGATGTCGTTGCCGCCAGCCCGATAGTCTTGCATTCGGTGTCACATCGCTCGATGTGATATATTGACTTTTAAAGGGAATAAAGTAGCTTTTGCCTTAGCCCTGCATCCCTCGTCTTGCTTCAAAGCCATGGAGCTACACTGCGGTCACCGGCACATGCGCTTTGTCTACTGTTGTTGGGTCACGGGTTTGATCGAACCGGCATGAACTATAGTCGGACAACATGAGAACAAGGCGCCTTGCGTACCTAAGGAGATCTACCAGGTCAATGAAGATGTACCGAACTCGACGGGAAAGCTAACAACCTTCCTATAATCCTCTCTCAACACCAGTGTGACTGCGAATATCCTGGAGTGCCGCTGACCTCGGAAGAGGGCGCTCCGGTTGCCCCGATGAAGAACCCAGAGGGTACCTTTAGCAAGATGATACCGATGGAATTCCGGTTGACGAGTCTCGTTAAAGCCCAAAGGCTTTGCGGATGTCTAATCGCTCGTATACGCACATATACAAAGCGCGCGAAGGTCCAGATGTGGCGCACAGAGGTTGATCGTGTCGTGCTTTGATCGGATATGTGGATGCAACCAAAGATCATTCCATCCATGGACACTCAATCGCCGCAGCTATTGGATGTTTGCCAGACGCCTAGGTAAGTTTCAAGACCGGCTTGGAAAGCGCCCCCAAAGGTTGGCTGGTAACACCCTCAAGTCTGGTAGTGGGGGGACTTGGCAGCCGATGGTGTATCAAACAAGGGGGTCGATTAATCTTGTCTGACAGATTTTAACCACCTGCCCGTTTCGCTCGGTTCGCTGATCACCTGTCAATCAACTGCTGTCCATGGAGGCGCGCACTTGTTTCTTCCTCAAACACCCAGTAGAGGAACTGGAAAGTAAGTAAAGGCCGTCGCCGGAATTCTAGTCCTGCCCAAAGCCGGGACCGTCAGAACCTTCTCATCTTCAAACCGAACGGGAAGCACCGTGCATGTCTCGGAGCGCGTCGTAGATTGTTCGGAAAGGCAAAACAGTTTGCAGGCGTGGAGAGACGGTCAGGTTCGTTGACGGCGTCAGATCCCACCACCCTTCTTAAATCCTCTACCCCACGATCCCCACGATAAGGAAGGTCACGGTGTACCGACATCATCACATATTCAAAGAGCGCGGGATTTGGTAGAGAGCAGCAACTTCAGCGGCTCACTTCGGATTGCGTATCACCAACAAGAAGGAGGAGGAGGAGGAGGAGGAGGAGGGGAGGAGGGAAGACATTGGGAACTCACACCGACCCCGACACCGAACCCGAACTTGACGGCCATCCTCGTTACATTTATCGTCGCAGCGAACCTCTGATTCCCGCCCGCCGCTACTGTTCCTCCCAGGCCTTGCTTCTGACGAGCTCGATTATAACGCGTATCTAGACAAGGTTGCCTCCACCCGCGAGATAGGACAATGAAGCCGCGCGCGCAACGGACGTCGACGAGGCTCAAAATAGTGGTGATGCCGTGCCAGCTTGTGAAATTCAAGTGTCAACAGGTTCAAAAATCAAGACACGCCGTCCAAAGACCATCTCTACTACGCTTACCCCGCAGTGCCAACCCCCGGGGTCCCTCGGTAAACAGCGGTTTGGCGCATCGCCTTGCAGCAGCAGCAGCTCCGACCTCCATGTATGAGAGGCACCGAGTTTTTCGAGATCGAAACCGAGAACTTTGCACGTTCTGCCAACCCCCGTTGCGCCGTGTCCCCGCGTGGGACTCCGGCCCCTTTTCGCGATTGGACGCCGAACTCCACGATACCGTGTCCGAGCCCCGAGTCCAATCGCATCATACTACGTTCTACCGACCTACCGATTTCCGCCCGCCGCCGGGACGCTAGCCATTCCTGGCTTTGAATTCTCCATTGGCCTACAACACACCACGAAGCAGCACGATTCGCGATTTGCGATCCTCTATTTTTGGTAACATACCACCTACCTAAGCTCCAACGCGGGGAGCAGATCTTCGGATCCGCAACCGCCACCGCACCGGTCCCCCTGCGGCGTATCCGACAGACCATTGCGGCATTGTGGTACATACCATACCTAGCCGTCTTCCTCCGTCATGTCGACCTCCTCACACGTCCCGGGGAATGCCGTGCCTGACACGCAACTAGGACTCAGCAATGAAGAGATACAACTACTACGACATGGCCAGCAAACCGTGGCGGCCGCAGGGGGCGGCGGAGGAGGAGGAGGGGGGAGGAGGAGGAGGCGAATCGACCTCGTCTCGCGCAGCGAGCCGCGCCTCATCTCAAGGCCTGCTCGTTATGGACCCTTCCTCTCTGGCCGCTCTAGGCCGGCACTTTGACCGGGTCATGCAGCGCATCCAGCAGCAGCTCGAGTATCTGATAGAGCAGTCCCAGCAGGTCAACCTGGAGGTGTACGACCGCGCCGGCAACCTGGTCGATAATGCCGACCGCGAGATTGCGCGGTACCACAGCCTTATGGCCCAGATCGATGAGCTCGAGCTGGATTTTGATCGTATATCCCATATTCGGGAAATCGTGGCCGGGTTTCGTCAGCGCGCTGAGGATATAGAGCGCGAGTTGGAAATATCGGGGAGCGGTGCGTCACGAAGGGATCATCGCCATGGACATGGGCATCGTCACGCATCGCATCGCAGTCATGGACATCATCATTCGAGCTCTGGGAGGCAAAGGAGTTGAGCAAGTCGGAAATCAGAAGAAGGGTCAGAGACTCAAGGGAGATGAATTATCCTTTTCGGGTAACTCACCAACGACGAGCTATATTACGGGCCAGAGTGCCAGCAATGGAAGAAGGAGAATACCACATAGGAAGGAATATGATATACAACTTCATGCAACAAAGGCAGCAACAGTACAGCCATACATTGGAAAATATGAGGATATCCTCCAGGTCATGAAACAGCTAGAAGGAACCAGGTCCCGCGACCATCAGCAAAACATGTCATGGAAATCATTTGGGCGTTTTTGGGGGGTCATCAGGGAGCAAGCATATTTAGCGATATTCGGTGTGCACGGTGTTCAAGCTCTCGCCATTTATGAGTACGACGTCGGGTCGGAGGAGAACAGTACCGCCAGCTAAAAGGTGCAATACAATCACGTTCAATTATTGAAGGAAGACGGCGCTCAGGGGGAATGTGGTCACGAGAGTGAAGTCCTCAAGGGCAGACATAGAGTTGGTAAAAAATAATTGGGGGAATTTGTAACGTCATTTACTTCCGTTTCTGCTTCTCCTCTCCTATGTGATCGCACCGTGCCTTATCTAGAAAGACGGCGAGACGGGCCCCGCGGCTTGTGACCTCTGGCATACTTATCAACGGCTTAGCCAGGCTTTACTCACTCCTTTCATTCCTGTCTATATCCTCTTGTATATCCCAGATTATGAGCAATCATGTTCCATGTGTTATGTTGCTACGAATGTACTAGCAAAGGGTCAAGGCGCATGAAGGCCTTCAATGATATCTGTGGTACGACCGACCCTCCACGCCGGTCGATGGTGTGACATCCACACGGATCAAGAACGATAGCAATGACCTCTCCAAGCGACAGTGTCACCCTTTGATATGTCACTCACTGACCACCCATCTCCTCATCTTCGTCACTCATCTCCTCATCCGAACTGCGATAAAGCACCACCACCCTGTTATCCTCCTTCATTTTCCTCCTGTACCTCCCCGCCGCACTAGCGCGAACCCTTGTCTCGGTATCCAACTTCTCCTTTGCCTCGGCCGCGAGCTCCTTCATGGTGTGCTTAACATTCTTGGAAAGGATCCCCATCCAACCAGAGTGTGGCTTGCACTTCTTCTTGGTGCACATGCCTGCCGTCAGGGGGTCAATTTTAGGAACACCGTTGATTCCGTTGCGGCGGTCCCAGCCATTGACGCCATTGACACTACCTTCCTCATCTTCCTCCTCGTCGCCGTCCTCCACGTCATCTTCATCTTCGTGCTCACTCTTGATACGCACCGCAGATTCCGACAACAAAGCCAACAGATCTGTAGGCGCGTCCATCCGTCCCCTCTTAAAAATCGCTTCTCCCTCGTCGCTCTTCAAAAAGACACTAAACGCGTGAATTGCCCCGACTGTGTCCAGCCGCGTGTCGTAGCCGCACAGATCCTTGGCCGTGCCCTTCCCCGCCATGATGGCCGCCTCGCGTCGCTTCACCGCCATGTCGAGCAGCTGGAGCATCTTTTTACAGAGCCCAATCTCCTCGCCCAGAGCGTAGCGGTCGGCGGCGGAGCGGTCGAGGATGGACCGCTCTTCTGGCGTGAGGACTACCGAGAGGTCGGCGGTGTTCCAGAAATTTGGGGGGACGCCTGTGAGGGTGGGTTAGCTTGGTGTACCTGGAGGGAAAGGGGAGTGGGTTGGTGGGTCGAAAAGAGGGTGATGAAGATGTGAGTGGGAAATAAGTTTGGATATGAGGAGTGGGGCGAGAAGGTGAAGGTTGACTGATGGATAAAGTATAATGACGTGAGAGCCACATACCGAAAGGTTCATCCCCAAGATGCCATGGTGGATCATCATGGCCTGGTTTACTATCCGGCGGATTCAAGAGTCCCATAAACTCCTGCCGAGTCAAGTTGTCCATGCCCACCTCTCTTGTTCGTGGCAGTGTAGCCACCAGTTGATCCCACCATGCATTACAATGCTCCGGCGAGCAGAAAATGCTGCGTTCCTCTTTGGCATCCTCGTAAATCTTGGCCGGCTGGTCGCACCCATCGAGCGAACACATCTTCTTGTACCGAGTAACCAAGCCACGGCCGGGGACTTCACACCTGGGGCAGATATACCTCTGCACCAGGTTCTCGCCCGTGTACTTGTCCATGTCGATACACTCGCCGTGGAACCAGTCCTCGCAACGGTCACATGCTATCATGAACCGATGATTGTCGGGTCCGCCGCAGATACAGTAGGGGCCGCTGTCGGACTCGCTCATTCCACTGCCTCCTCCGTCTTGCCCACCGGCTGGGCTACCGGCTGGACTACCTCCGTCGTCGAATTCGCTAGGTAGAGTCGTCGCTGATGTGTCGATCTTCTTCCTGATTCCGCCTCCTCCTGTTGTTGCTGCTCCCTTGGCCGTGCCTTTCCTGGCCCCTCCGCCTGCTGTCCGTGCCCGCTTGGGTGCCTTGATGGTAGTTGCAGTACCCCGCCTCCTCGACTTTGGTGTTTTTGATGATGTCGTCTGCGACTTGGCCATAGTTGCTGGTGAGCCGAATTTGTCATCACCCATTATATGGTCACCGTCCTCGTCGCTACTAGAGTGTTCGGAGCCACCGTAGAGGCGACGATCACCTTGTTGTGAAACATCGTTGATATAATGAGATGCGGATGCAAATGACATTTTGTTCTTGCTGGTGTTGGTGCTCTTAGTTGTTTGATCACTCTCGGCGACCGAAGGGCTGGTTTGTCTCCCGCTTTCATCCGTCGTTGGGCTGGCTGCTGCCTCTGGTGCGGCCGGCTCAAGAGTAAAGAAGGAATTTGAAAATGAGGAGGCCATCCTGGTGGATTTTGTGAATGACGTGAAGTGCTAGCAATTGTTACTCAACCTGCGTGGCAGTGGCAGTGGCAGCTACCGCCACTTCACCAAACTACGGGTGCAGGTGCCAACCTGGAGGCAACCTGAACCAAATTGGCAGTGCAGAGAAAACGCTGGGGGATTCGTGCTTAACATTCGACGCACGGCATCTTGATGCCAATTGACTACCGAAGCAACGAAGTTCAACCGGCAACACGCTTGAGCAATATCGCCAAGGGTGATACCGTTTGAACGATAGTGACCCTGGCGTGAAGATTGGGATCAGGATAGGGATGAAGGTGGTTTGAGTGGACGCGCTCCAAAGGCGTCTAACATGATACCAACGGCTTGGCAATATTTGCTAAGCGCATAGCGTGTCAACCCGACGACCCTGAGCTTCAGTGCCCCACTTTATTTTTGATCCCGCGGGACGGGACCTGGAAGCTTTTAGTGCTAAGCACAGGCCGTGCCGACTGCCGCCCGTATTGCGCGGGGAGATTTTGCGCTGCAAGCCGTCTGGAGTCCGGACTCCTCCGTTAGCCCTCCAGGTCACCTCGCCGGTCATTTGTCATCCGGTCCGCGTCTGATTTTTGGAAGTCAACATTCGAGATTCCACTTTGATTGTCAACCACGACGAACAATACCACCGCGCGAATGAACATGTCGCACGTCATTGCGCCCATGCGCACCTTTTCCAGTGTCCTCTCCAGGACCCCCGCGAGGCAATGCCAGCGGTTCATCTCGACAGCTACAACCACCCGGCCTACCGTCCCGAGACTCCAAGCCCAGCTCCATCAGCCAGTGGCGCAACGCAGAACCTATAAGACCGTCGAGGAAGCAAAGAGCAAATACCGTTCGGGAGTACGTCTGCGTGTCGTCGACTAGACGCGTCTTCCGCCTCACACATTCCCTACGACAACAATCAGCTGACACTAGCGACTGTTGCGGGTAGCCCTTTTCCTGGAAGGCCGGCCTTCTCTTCGTCCTCACCGGCGCCGGCTTACTATGGTACTTTGAGCACGAGAAGCAGCGCATGCAGCGCAAGAGGATAGCCGATGCGACCAAGGGTGTTGGCAGGCCAAAGGTCGGCGGCCCGTTCGAGCTGATCGACCAGAACGGCAAGCCCGTGACGGAGAAGGATCTCAAGGGTCGCTATTCCTTGGTTAGTTTGATCTAGACGCAATCTGTTGCAACACAAAACCCCTGCGCTTTCACATTCAAGCTCGCTGACCAAATCCTTTACTTTCCTACAGGTCTACTTCGGCTTCAGCCACTGCCCCGACATCTGCCCCGAGGAGCTTGACAAGATGGCGGCCATGTTCGAAAAGGTGGAGGCCGAGCGTCCTGGCGCTCTCAAGCCTGTCTTCGTTACCTGCGATCCGGCGCGCGATACCCCCCAGGTGCTCAAGGAGTACTTGGCCGAGTTCCACCCCCTATTCATCGGCTTGACGGGCACATACGACCAGATCAAGGCCATGTGCAAGGCGTACCGCGTCTACTTCAGCACTCCCTCCAAGGTCGAGCCTGGCCAGGACTACCTCGTCGACCACAGCATCTACTTCTACCTGATGGATCCCGAGGGTGATTTCGTTGAGGCCCTCGGCCGCCAACACTCGCCTGACCAGGCTGCCAAGGTGATCTTGGACCACATGAAGGATTGGCAGGGTAAGTGGAAGAAGGATTAGGCGGACATCTGACTTTGATACAAAAGTAAAAGACACAGAGTGTAGAAAACGTGTACGATAAATCGACTTCGGTACTTATACATTAAAGGATTTCTTCTGTCGGGCAGCGATACCGAGCGATGGTGCCTCAAAGTTCTTGGATATGCGTCGGGCGGGCTCGGATTACTTTTGTCACTTTAGACCATTTTGGGTTCTGTACGCATCCCGATCTTCAAGTATAACAAGATGGGCCAGTTGGGCTCGATGACCAAGTCGAATGTTTAATGGTATGCTAGAATACGAACCAAGGTCCTTAGCGACCTTGCAGCTACAAGCCAACTTGTAAGGCAACCTTAACACGGCATGACATAACAGGCAACATATTGATTGTGTTTCATCAAGTAGTTGATGTAATGGAGATCAAGAGAAAGGATACGGGGTACAAACTGGTCGCGTGTCAACCGTGAGTCGTGACACCAACACTCTTATGTACTCGGCAACGGAGCCTGCCGTATCTTATCGGATGTTACGTCATGGTCAGCACGTGCGGTTTTCCCAAAGCTGTGGTAACAGAAGGTGGGGTCGCCGTAGTGCAGTGGGTCTTCCATTCGTGCCTTTCTCTTTTTTTCCTTTCTACCTAACTGACAATGGATGTTCCAACCATTGGCGGCGCCTACTCCCTTGCACTGCGCCAACGAGAAAGGGCCCTGGATTTCTTTTGCTTCTTTCCTGCGATTGGTGCCCCCACGTCGAGTGCATTGCAGTCACTCCAAATCCTATCGTTTATGTCTTATTTGCTGTGTTGAGGAGATTGCTCTTCCTTGTTTCCATAAGTGACACGGAAAGTTCAGGTCATACGTAAGGTACAGTATGTGAAAGAGGGAAGACGACTTACATGCATGGTTGGGCAGTCGTACACTACCAAGGTAGATAAGGACTCCGTCGTTGGACCGTGGAGCCCGAAACGCATCAATCAGACATCTTGTCTTTAAACAACACTTTAACACTTCTCGCAATTTGTTCTATTTTCTTTGCCTTCGTAAAGTATCTCATATCAGACGGAGTATATTTACCATTTACGATCTTGGCTGAGATTCATAGGCAATAGACCGCGTGGGTTTTCCCTCTTCACTTCATCGCCGGCGTGATCTTCGGGGCTCCAGGGCGACAAACGCACCCGCTCCAGGCGCCTTCCAGGCACACGCTACCCACTCGAGTCGCCGACTAGTGTATCATCTCACCCGTGTGGAGCCCCTCGTGAAAAGAACGAGACGGGTCGGCTCGGAAGGTCGCGGTCGCAGACGACATATCTTCAGCCCGTGGTAATCTCAAAAGAAAACTTCTACATTTTATCTCAATCGCGACATATCGCTTTTCGTTTCGACCATCGCGACCTCCATTTAGTTACGCTGGTTTGGGCAAAACTCCTATCTGTTCCATCCAACACCATGTCGGCACCGTCCTCCGTTAACGAATCCATGAACGGGTCTGTCAACGGGCCAACGATCCGCCCCAGACGTTCGGCACTCAAATATGAAGGCGACAGTGACAGAGTACACTCTTCGGGCGCATCCTCCAAAGGTTGGTGGTTCGCTCTCTTTGTTTCTTGCTTCTTTCTTTCTTTTGAGACTTGTTTGTACGACCCATGATGCGTGCACGTACAGTGAGCCACCCTTTATCGTGTGCCACCCCAAGATAAGCTCTCGCTACCAGAGGAGTCTGACGGTGAAAACGGCAGCCTGGATGTGAGCATTGTTCGTCTCATGTATCACGATATGGATCAGATGAATAGGCCGATGTGGGCATTCCAGCCCATGTCGTGTTACCAAGGGAAGCAAGGGGGTGAGTGGGCAAAGCTCACTTTGCCAATCTCTGAAATTTCCGTATATGTAACACAAGTTTATCCCGGGTCAGAGAGTTGTGGTTGACTTTGCGTAGCTGTGCAGATTGCGGAACCTGAGACTCCTTCTGTGGAAGAGCACCACGTTAAGAAACAGTTCTCTGCGAGCGTAGCCAAAAGACTTGGTGGCCGACCTGCACCCACCTCAAACCCATCGAGAACCTCACTCGCTTCAGGTACCAGCCAAGCGGACATCGACAACTCCGGCAGTCCGACTGTACTGACTGCATCACCTGCCCCAATGGATGAGTCTCCGGCACACGGTCCACAAGGTCGTCACCGTAACAAAATAGACCGGATCAGTGAGCGACTGGTCGCCCAAGTAGCGGAATGGATTCAGCATGAAAAGACCAAGAGGGAAACTAGAAAGACAGTGAAGCTTCTTCGACGGCGCAAGACACCACCCATCCATGTGAACGGAGAGCCTACCGTCTCCTCGCCTACCCGCCCTCGTGCGGATTCCATCAGTTCAGACTCGAGCGAGGTTTCTTTGGACAGACTGCAAAAGATCCTCAATGACGGCATGTCTGCTCTCGGCCTAGACCAGGTCCCGCAGCTCGGCCCCCGTCTCGGACGCAGACGGTCTAGGAGGAGTCTCAAGGCGCCTCCTGCCCGCACAGCCTCTTCCGACACGGAATTTTTTGACGGCGATGTCGTTGTTCCTAGCTGTGACGTGTTCCTCGACAACTCAAAGACCATGAGTTACTCGGGCGGCAAGGCGACCACCGATGATACGCCTTCGCAAGCCAGCCGTAGGGAAGAGAAGGAGAAGCAGGCTTGGCTGACGTTCAAGAACGAGATCATCAGGCTGGCACACACTCTTAGGTTGAAGGGGTGGAGGCGCATTCCGCTCAACGGTGGTGAGACGATCTCTGTTGAGCGACTCAGCGGAGCGCTGACGAACGCTGTGTATGTGGTGTCACCGCCCCCTGAATCTATTTTGCCTCCGCAGGAGGGTAAGAGACAGCCGGAAAAGGTCTTGCTCAGAGTCTACGGCCCGCAAGTTGAGCATTTGATCGACCGAGAAATCGAATTGGGCGTTCTCAAGCGCCTGGCGAGAAAGAAGATCGGCCCTCGGTTGCTCGGTACCTTTTTGAACGGCCGCTTCGAGCAGTATTTCAACTCCACCACGTTGACGCCAGAGAATCTTCGTGAGCCTGAGACATCCAAACAAATCGCCAAACGCATGAGAGAACTCCATGACGGCGTTGAGCTTCTTGAGCATGAAAAGGATGAAGGTCCTGGTGTCTGGAGAAACTGGGATAGGTGGCTCGACCAGGCTGAGAAGACGGCCATGTACCTCGACAACCAGGTTGCAGCCCAGCTTCAAGAAACCACTCGCCACAAGGAGACTTGGAAGACTAGGGGTTTCGTCTGCGGTGTCGAGTGGCCCGTGTTCAGAAAGATGGTTCAGAAGTACCGCAAGTTCCTAGAGGACTATTATGGCAGCCCTACCAAAATAAGGGAAAAGCTGGTCTTTGCCCACAATGATGTTTGTCCACCGCATATCCTGTTATTCACTGAGAAAAATTATTGACCAAGAATCTAGACTCAATACGGGAACATTTTGCGCATTCGGCCCGACGATAAGAAGTCGCCTTTGCTGCAGCCCGCCAACGAGCACAAGCAGTTGATCGTCATCGATTTTGAGTATGCCGGAGCGAACTTGGCCGGCCTGGAGTTTGCCAATCACTTCTCCGAATGGACCTACAACTATCACGATCCTGTTACGCCACACGTTTGCGATGCTACCAAGTATCCAACCCTCGAACAGCAGCGGCGGTTCATCAAGGCCTACGTGGACCACCAGCCGAAGTTCCCTTCGGTACCTGGTGTATCAACACCATCGGTGACACCGTCAAGCACGGACACGCCTAGGCCTGGCATGCTTCAGAGCACCAACTCGGCAAGCTCCATTGTGGAATTCATGTTGGACGCCCGCGTGCCGCCAGGTGGGTGGAAAGAAGAGGACGCCCGTCGTGAAGCCGAGTCGGAGAAGAGGATTAAGGAACTCTTGGAAGAAACCCGGCTCTGGCGGGTTGCCAACAGCGCTCAATGGGTGGTATGGGGCATCATCCAGGCGAAGATTCCAGGACTGAATGACGGGGCGAAAGACGTGGTAACGACGCCGGAAGGCAGCGTGCCTGACGAGGAACTCGAGGCGGAAGAGGAGGCCGATGCGTTCGACTACCTGGGCTACTCGCAGGAGAGGGCCTTTTTCTTTTGGGCGGACTGTGTACGCCTTGGGCTTGTCACAGAGGAGGAGTTGCCGGAGAACGTTCGTTGCAGGCTTAAGTTTGTTGAGCAGTGATGAGGCCTCTGAGGCTCTCGAGATGAAACAGAAAATAGGAGGTGATTTTGGTAACTATGAAGAAGGGATACGATAAGGCGAAGAGGAACAAGTGGGTTAAGGCCAGCGCATAACGTCAGTGGCTAGGCCCGGAGCCGAGTGGCCCGACCTATATACTGTTGAGCTTTTTACATATTTACATATACACCCGCACGTTACAGCTCGACGGCTTCATGCGATGCGAGGGCGTTGACGTGACCTGCATAGCCAGCCAGGGCCTGCATAACGTAGCAGTTGGTAGTTCCAATGATATGGGAAAGCGGTGTATCTACAACCATGCATGATTTACGGATTTGTATGTATAGTTAGAGCCCTATGCTTACTGCTACACCGTGAGTGTCAACATTTACTGTCGAAGTCTACTTCACGTTTTATTTCAACATGGGCGTTGTAACACAGGTACGTGCCTTCCAAGTGATGCCTGCGCTTCAATGTGCACAGTTCCGATTAATGAAGCCTCCCCCGCATTGCACACGCCGTTGCAGTTCATCTCAACTTCCAGTTACTAGACTTTATGAGGGCACTGTGTTAATAGTGCAAGTGCCCAATCCTCAATGCCAAGACATGTTTGATAGCTTTCACTTATTGTGGTCCATGTTTCCTCCCTCTTCAGTTTTCCTCCCTCTTGTCCTCAAATCTCTGTCCTCCATGATTGATCTTATTGCTTGAAAGAGATGACTCGGCCCATCATGCACACAGCTCTGGATCGTCTGAACCTGTTTCAAATCTCGAAAAGAATTAACTATGTAGTTGAACCTTCCGCGTTACATAGCGTGTAATACCGAGAGACACCAGAGGCCCAACAAAAGCGCGAAAACCACCAATGTCCACGTTGAACGAAAGCGGGGGGCTGGCAAGGCTGGTCGCGGTTCGCCCAACCACCGGGAGGCAATACGAAGCCATTCGGGCAACGTCCTTCCCAACCTCCACAGACATTGTCATAGGGCGAGCAGGGCGTGAGTCGGCCAAAGGGTACAAACGGAACGCATTTGCGACATTGTAGAGAGGTCGCCTGCAGCAGCAGCATCATCATCATCAACAACTTGCTAGTTGGATGGATCCTCATCATCGCCTCAAGAGGACCAAAACGAATCGACGTTTGCGATTCTTGCGCGCTTATCTTCCTTGTTCTTGACCTACAGGCTACCTCCCACAGGTCACCTTCAATCTCTAGCTCCACAATCTCGAATCCCAATTCGTGCATCCCGTTTTGGATCCGGTTCTGGTTCTGGTTCTGGTTCCTGCCCCTGTTGCTAGTTCCAAGCATGAACTTCGACAATCCAGATGTCAGTTATGCCGAAGAGCTTGATTCACGTATGTAGAGCTGCGTCATATTACCATGTTGACGGCATATCTAAGCAGTGTTCAATTTTTTTAATATTTTTTTCTTCCCTTATCTTTAGCGAGCTGGATGCACTAACAACTGGCACTGCCCACCACTAGTAGCCCGAGGCCCACCAGATCCGCAGTATCTCACCGCCGATCCAAGGCCGCCGTCGAACCGATCCGGAGGCACGTTTGGCCACCCGGAAGAACGCCGCGTCGGTAGTAGTGCTCTTGACTCGGACTTGTCGTTCACATCTAGACCTGCTTATTCGGCAGCCGCTGCTGCTGCTCAACCGACGCCGTCCGTTTCACATCCACCATCAACTATCATTTCTCCGTCCGAATTCGCTCGGAGCTCTTCCGATAACAACAACACGAGCGATCAACAAGTGGATAGCGGAGCCACCGACCACCGCCGCAACGGCCACGGGACGGGAGCCCCAACCACTGCCGGAGGAATAAGCCGAGACCATTTAGCCCATGCCAGCCCCATTGTCATTCAAGGGCCACCGCGCGTCTTACCAGACTTACCACCTCTGCCGCCCCCAACCTTTCGACTGCAACAACAGCAACAACTTCTTCAACAACAACCTCAAATAATGCAACGAAATCCATACCAGCCATTGCCGGGGGGTCTGCCTGTAGACAGTGGGCTCGCAGCAGGTCCGGTCCAAGACTTCAAAGACGATCTCGCCAGGGAAGCTGGGGTGGTCACCCCAGGTGTCGACGACACGCCCTATGTCCAGTACGCCATCGAAGCTCTCACTCGTGGGAACAGAGAATCAGGTTACTCGGGGGATGGGTCGTCGGGTAGTGAATGGGGAGCTGGAGGAGGAGGAGGAGGGCTAGGTCTAGGGACTCTTCCTGTTGGTTATGTACCCGCACAGCACCAACAGCAAGAACGACATCAACCTCGAGAGGGGGAATCGACTGAACCTTCATCAACATTAGATCCCGCACTCAAACAACGTTTCGAAGAAGACAGACGCCTCCTCCAGACACCCTTCCAGCCCAAGAACCCTGCCGTCTCAGCGGACTCGCTCGCATCAACATTGTTAAAAAATGGCCCACGGCCAGCGCAGCCGCACGAATGGAGGCCGCTGGACAGAGACGCGCTCATAGCCAAAGTCGGCGAGCCCCGAGCCAACGGCCTCCCAACACTCGACTTCCTCCCGATGCCCCTAACAGCGCGCTCGCTGGTCGCCTTCATGCTGATGTGCCTCTTCATGGCTGCCGCGCTGATTTTCTCGGCCGTGTGGTCACATATGCAGAACGGACTGACGGGATACGTGAGCATCTACGGGTCTTCCTACTTTCTATTTCGGATCCTGCCGCAGTTCCTGGGCGGATTATTATTGTTATGGGCGCAGTTTATCATCATCACCGCCTTTCGAATTCTTCCCTTTGTGCACCTGGCTTCGCCTAACATCAGGGAGCGAGATGGCGCGCTGTTCGAGGATATGTATCCCCGCTCATTCCTCTGGCCGCCGCAGTTTATTGGGGGCTGGAAGGTTTGGGTTCCGATCCTGGCTACTTGGGTTTTTGGGATGACTCTCCCGCTGCTTAGTTCCCTGTTCACAGTTGTCTTTGTGGATGATGTCTGGATGTGGGCCACGGTCCAGGGCGTTGCGTGGACTGCCGTGGCGCTTTATCTGGTGATGTTCATCTCGACCGTCATTCTTTGGAGGTACTTTGCGACGCTGCGATCAACGGGACTGGCGTGGGATCCGCGATCCCTGGCCGACATAATCGCCATTGTCTCCGAGACTAACACGGCGGACGAATACCGAGGTACCCAGCTAGCGAGCAACCGCGGGCACATTCGCTTTGCGCTCCGCCACCAGGCCAACGTCCGACTGGGTTATTGGACGTGGAAGGACGGCCGGTCTGGCGTGTGGTACACGTTGGGAAGTCCCATGGATCAAGGCTTCATCGCCGTACCGCTTCCCGACCAGCTGACCGGCAAAGGGATGACCAAGTTTCAAGAAAAGCAAGGTCTGATGGCCGCCATCAACATCAACCCCGTCGCCGGCAGCAACAGCGGCAGCGGGACTGGCACGGGCATGGGAACTGGCACCGGGACCGGAGAGGACTACGACATGGAAGCCGGCTCAGATGGCACCCCTTCCCCACAAGGCCGTTACCGCTACCTCCCCTGGTGCCTGCGCACCTCGCCTCTCCTTCTGCTCCTAACCGGCGCTTTCATCCTCCTCCTCGCGCTCTTCATCGTCTCTTTCCTCCCCGCGACCCGCATCACCAAGGGGTTTCTCCCCGGCCTCCCTGCCGCTCCTGTACAGGGCGCCTTTTCAGCCGCCAACTTCCTCTACTCCTTCCTTCCTTCCCTGCTCGGCCTCATCTTGTATCTCCTCTTCCAGACCATCGACATGCACCTCCGCATACTCCAGCCGTGGGCCGCCATGTCCTGCTCTAACCGCAAAGGCGGTGCCTCAGCCGACGCCTCTCTGCTGGCTGATTACGCAGCCTGCGGTCCGGTGACGGCCACCTTTCACGCGCTCAAGAACGGACACTGGCGCATGGCTTTCACCTCGGCGTGCTCGACCCTGTTCATCCTGCTTCCCGTCCTGGGTGGCGGCATGTTCATGGCACTGACGCAGCCTGCCGGCGCGCTGGTAGACGATCACGATGATGTACCCACCAGCGAGGAACAAGTCCTCATGTTCCCCAACTTCCCCGCCTTCGCCATCGTTCTGGCGCTGTGCGTGCTCTACTTCTTGGCTCTGCTGTCGTTGCTTCCCGCAAGGAAACCGTTTCGGTTCCCGCATGGCGTCACATGTTTGGCGGAGATCATTTCTTACTTGGCCAACGAGGACTTGCTGGGCGATTTGGCATTCAAGCATTGTCGCAGCAGGGAGGAGTTGAAGGAAAAACTTGGGGTGGGCAGAGGCGTGCCGGAGACGAGACCGAGGTGGACGTTTGGGTTGGGGTACGGCGGCAGTACCGGCGTGGCGGGCGAGGAGACGCTGGGCGTGAGGAGGGCGAGGAGGTTTACGGTGAGGAAAAGCCACATTAAGTTTGGGGGGTTAGATCAACCCTTTTTGAGTTGAGTGTCTTGCAGCAGGTGTGATTACTATGATCCTGGATGGTGGTAATGATGAGAAATGTATTATGAGGATATGGTCATGATGTTTGGTTTTAATGCGATCATGAAATTGTTTGGTGGACATGTTTGTTTGGGTCCTGGGAGGCTTACCGCGCGTGTTACTGTACCACCTCTTCGACGAACTTTTTCAATCTTCTTGACGAGTATCAACTTCTTTGTTGGTCGACCTGTCATGTTTCAGACGCACGATATAAAGCCTAGATGTGGTCAAAGCATTGCATTGGAGTTCGGGTTACTTTTAAATTAAACCAGCATGTTGTGGTTATAGCAATCAATTACACTTGAGGATATCAAAACCGAAAAATATTATTGTTATCAAGCATGCGTTCGAAATTGGCACATACCGATGCTGCCTTCAGCATAGACATATACATCTGTGAAAGGTATAGCTGTGCCTTGTTATCTCGGCTGTTATTATGGCATTGAGAGCAAAGGAACATGGATTGGGGGCCTCCGGCGAGGGGAAGAGCAACAATCCATTGGAAGTCATTCAGGCCACTATGTGAGAGGAGTGACCTACAACTCACAAAGGACAGAAGTCCACTGCGTCCCACGAGTTTGTTGACGGTGTTCCGAAATTTGATCGAGATGAAATCAACTTCTCGACTGTAGTGTACACTTGTACTGGCGTACTTTTCGAGCTTTCCTTCAAAGCCTATCTTCCGGTAATGAGAAGTCGGGCAAAGAGTATCAAAGACTGTCACCAAGAGGCTCGCAAACTCCCCATGTCTCTCCCGCTTTATTAACGAATCTGAAATAATTAGCATTTACCGGGTTGGTCTGCACCATGAAATCATGAACCCCACTGGGACCGTTGACGATTCGGATCCCATGCGTGGTGAGGTAGATATAGGAGCAGTCCTATAGACGGCATTCTCGCGTTCGTTCCAGGAAGAATACCCACAGACATCTTCATCTGGATCTTCGATTCAACAAGGTATCCAAACCACCGTAAGCTCCACAGTAGGAATGTTCTATTTCGCATCCAGAACTTGGGAATCGAGTCGTGAGAGGGAACCCAGTGGGTAACATCGACGTCAGACAGGCGTGGAGGCCATGCGATTAGGATGAGGTACGAAGGAGGCAGGAGATCGGCCGTGGTGAGAAGTAGGGCCTTGTTTGACAATTTTCGACGTTGAGAATGGGACCATGGTTGGGGCTAAAGCGGGTTGTGGGCAGCCTGCCCTGAACCATCCTCTTGGAATCTTGGGGTTCTGAGACAGGTCAGCGATTGGAGAATGCAACACTGGTGCATGAGTTTCGTCACATCTCATGTACTGCCAACGCATCGATTTCATCCATTCCAACTTCCAGCTGCCTCACATCCAGGCTATCCAGCCAGCCGCTCAATCCGAGCCAACGTGACTTTTTTAGTATTCGCCTCCGGTGAAAGCGTTAGCTTGTTGGTAGTAAAGAAGGCATGAAGGGTACCCGAATAGAACGAGTGTATATGTACTGTACGCAAAGAAGAGGCCAATATCCAATCTCGATGACTTTTTGGGAGAGGATCGTCTTGGCTAGAGCTTCTCTTTTCATACTGATAGTGTCTGTTGATGGTTAGTGTAATGAGGAGTGCCTTGAGCTGTGCCTTGGGCCCGTTCTTTGTGCAACGACACTAGCACGCCGCATCTTCAGATTGTCTTAACGGGCCACTTCGTATCGACCGACCTACCCGTGTCACGACCGTTATGCCGTGACAGGATGCTTCGAGTCTGCTCCGGTTGTCCGACCATGCTGCCTTGCAAAGATCAAGAGGTTCTCGACGGTTTGAGCAGTGTTAGCCAGACTGATTGTTTGCAGATATATTGTCGCAACTCGAGGAAGCTAGGCCGTCTTTGTAGTGTCAGGCGCTCGACAGTTATGATTTGGCCTGGAGGAGATAGGATAGCTGATTACCATACTAAGTCGGCGCACAACGCTCTGTGTTGGCATGGAACTGAGAAAAAAACAGAAATTGAAAGTCAAAGATTGGCAAACAGCCGGACTCGTTGGCCTGTATCTGGCAAAGAAGAGGAAGGAATGATTCAGTTCAGAAGGATCCATGACGTTTGTCTCAAACTCATAGCAACAGGCGGGGTTCACCCGCCTCCATTCGTGCTTCCTGTCTGCCTCTACCTGGTGCCTTCCCGAGCGGGAATTTCATATCGTTCTGCAGTGCTTTGTGTACAACTGTGCCTGCACTTGTAAGTCAACTTGCATTGCCGAACGGCAAGTGCGTGGTGGAGAGGACCATTCATAAGGTCGGGTGTTGTCCAGTCTGGGAAAACGACCGAGGGTATCGTCGACACCTACCTTACAGCTTCCTTTCCCAGCTGGGGCTTGAGCATTCGACTACGAGGCTTTCGCCCGGCTGAACGAATCGACACCAATTCGAGCCATTGGCGCCCGAGTCAACTCCCTAACGACGCCTCAGCCATTGCGCATTGACGAGTGCTCAGTTTGTCGGCTTGGCAAAAGGTTGACCGATGCCTTGGTGAGGCGGTGAGGAGGAAAAAAAAAAAGGCGGATGTGGTTTTGTCGTGACGGTCTTTACAAGCGGTCGGGCAGCGACATCTTTCCCTGCTGGACAGACCTGGGAGTGAGGTGTGCTATAGCTGGCAGTGTGCAATACCCTAGGGCCCCCGAGGAGGGGCGCATGGGGAGGCAGGCAGGGAAGCATCTAGTGTGTGTTAAGGTTCCAGCCGGTCCTGTCCAGGGTTGATGCTGAGGACAGCCCGGGCAGCAACGTGGGGGATCTCTGACCGGCCTGGAACAACACACTACACCATCATAGCATCACCTCACCCTGCTGTCAATCCATCAGCCTCATCATCCATCCCGCAGCTCGTCGTCCTCTGGTTGCCCGACACGACTACACGAGTTAACAACGGGTACCACCTTCAAAAGGGCACCCACCCGGTCGACAGCGCGGCTTTGACTTTTGGCTCTCTTTCTGCTCTTCAACAAACCATTCAGTTTCCTATTTGACCAGGCCAGACTTCATCACTATTGCTGACACCCCGGACAACCAACCGACAACTTGCCCAGACCGGAACCCGAATTACAAGTACACTACGGTACAGTGCTAGTGCTGTCCGATCGCCCGCCTGTTTTGGCTGTTCAAACACTCGTCACCAAAACTCACCAGCCACGCATTTTTCCACTTCCATCCCATCACCAAACCCGACCTCGTCCATTTTTCGCAACAGCTACCTCCAATCCACGATTACCCACCAGACTTGTTGCATTACCCCTGTTCACTGTTCACTCCACACTAGAAGAACAGGAATATTCCCTTTTGCACTTCCATTCCTGCCAGGATATTGCTTTCATATCCTGTCATGACACACGGAACTCCGAGCTAGACAGAGACATCAAGGTGAGTGGAGAGAAATCGAAAAGGCGGACGGTTGTCGCGCCGTAATGTCGGTACGGTGTGTACCTTGGTAACGACAAGCATGGACACCACCACCACCGATCCGTCCACAAGCATCTACAGTCTGCTTTGCAGCAATTTCTCCTTCCTCTGTCTTTGCGCATTGCATGTAACGGCAGCATCTGACCCGAATCGCAGCCTTCGGCCCACCATCCCAGCCCGCCCTCCCTAGCCTGCCTACTAGGCGCGTCGCATTTCGTCACCACCAGGGTGGTGACCCTTCACCTTGTCAACCACACCAGCGCCCGCTGGCGATGAGGGAGATATTGCCGCCGGAACACACCAACCTCCACCTTCCCAGAACCCTCGCGATTTTTACAATCCGATAACGCCCACGCAGCGTCAGCAGCGCACTCTTCCTCTCCGGTCAGCCACGGCGACACCTGCATCGGACGACGCATCCCTCACTCCGTCTTCTCACCGAACTCTCCGTCGAACACCGCGCTTTCAAGCTGCTCGCAGTCCGAGCCCAGCCCCGAGGCCATCCCGATCTTCGCGCCGCATTCACCTCGAGGCGGCCAGCGTTGGCATCGCACCCCAACCTATCTTCGCAACTGCTGGTCCCCCTGGACTTGGACAACCCCCTCAGCCACACGGAAGCTTTCAGCAACGCCCTTTGCAAGATAGCAGCGACGATCTCAACGAAGACACGTTCCCGCCCCAGCCGTCGTTTATCCCGGAACGGACTTCCTCCTTGTCCCACTCCAATCCCCTCCGCCTTTCTCGACACACAAAGAGTGCTATTCTCTGGGCTCTCGAGGAAGCTCTAAGGCAACCGTATTCCTTCTCGCCAGATCTGGACGAAGAAAACGCTTCGATGGCGGATCTACTGAGCGGCGGCGTCGGCCCTGCTACTTCCAATGGTCATGCCGTGCCATCGCCGCGACCTACCGTACCTTCTCAAACTGGCTCCCCCCAGCAGGTGATCCGTGGCCCTAGGATGATCATGCGTGAACGTGCTGAACGAGAGGCAAGACAAAAGGCCGAAAGAGAGCAGATGGAGCGTGCTCGCGCCGAAGAGGAGGCGCGTATGCTTGAGGAGACGCGTCGACAGAACGCCGAAAGGAGAAATGCTGCTGCTGGCGCTGCACCAGGTGGTAACATAGCCACCGACCCGGCCACACAACGTAGGCAAAAACGAGCTCAAGATGCCCAGGGCGGTCCCCAGGTACAGCCTGGAAATCCCCCGCAAGCGGACGTACCGCAACCTTTGCGCCCAGCTCGCACCGGTCAACCAAATCAGGCACCACAGGGCTTTACACCTGCCGCTGGGACTGGCGGTACAGCGCCTGGGCAACCAGCCGAGCCGTCAGCGCCAAATGCCGGTACCAGGATGAAGAACTCGTTCCCACATGCCTTTGAGCGATGGGAAGCCCTGTCAGCGCACTGGGAGGGAATGACCAGCTTTTGGATACGAAAACTCCAGGAGAATACCGACGAATTCGACCGAAACCCAATTTCCGCTCAGCTATCCAGACAGGTCAGCGACTTATCAGCAGCGGGTGCCAACCTCTTTCATGCAGTTGTCGAGCTGCAGAGGCTACGCGCCAGCTCCGAGAGAAAGTTCCAGCGCTGGTTCTTCGAAACACGGTCGGATATTGAGCGCCTGCAGGAGACGAACGCCATGCTCGAGAACGCCTTGGAAGAGGAACGGCGAAGTAGAACTGAAGCTGCCCGCCAAGCTCAGGAGCAGGAGCGCGAAACCGCGAAGACCCAGAAGTTGCTTGCAGAGATGCGGAAGGAGTTATTGATCTCGAAAGACGAGGCTCGTCGCGCGTGGGAAGAACTTGGTCGTCGGGAACAGGAAGAACGGGACCGGACACTTTCCCTTCAGCAGGGCCATCCAACAATAGTAGGCGGCGTCCAGGTCGTGCCGATGACACAAGGTGTTCCTAATCGCCAAGCGAGCACGCGGGATCATCAGAGGGCCCAATCCGATACTTCCGACTATGTCGCCGCTCCAAATCCCCAGTACCCTCAGTATACCCAAGGATCCGCTGCCCAACCGAACACGACTGCCGCTGCCCAACCAAGTGGCGCATATTACCAGCAACAACCCGGTACCTCTACGCAACAACCTGGAGATTATGGGGCCGGTTCAGGAGCAGGCTATGACGAAGGTGAGTTGCACTGGCGATATTGATGACCACTTTGTCAAAAATGTCGACGAGACAATATCCCTTACCCTAGCACCCCGCCCGGAAGCTCGCCAATCTGACCAGGCGACAGAGGATTTTGAAACCCCTACGTCGAATCCCGCAACTAATTATCCCCCATCGAGTTCGCAATACGGCGGCACGTACCCTGAATCATCCGGATATGGTGGACAAGGCTACGCAGCGCCTGGATGGGAAACGATGCCCCGACACCATCATCCAACAAGGTTAAGCGACGTGCTGGAAGAGGACGAACGTAGTCGCACTTCGGCAAGCCGAGTCAGCCAAGCGTGACAATGAACTGTCGCGCGGTCAACACACCGCACGACACACATATTCGGAACAGCATATTACCACTCACAACTTGTTCCTGTTTGGGTGATGTAGCCTGCTTAGGCTCTCGCAACTTTTGCTTCAATATTCGCTTCCGACTTCGGCGGAACATTGTCAGATTAACAGTATATATCCGTGTATCCATCGCTCGGTTTGATGGCGGAAGATACTTTGGGCATCGTCGGATGGCATGGCAGAAGAAATTCACGCAAGCCATGTCGATTCTTCGCTGTCATTGTATTAATGAGACGTATTCTCGCTTCTTGAGAGTTCAGCAGCATATGGCCAGATCTCCACACGATTCGTATAGCGTCTGACGTTCAGTGAGGGTCTGCAAGGCATTTGCAAAAGCAAAAGTCCTTGTCACCCATCAGAAGAGTACCTCTCGGTCCTGGAATTTGTGCAAGTTTATGATTGAAGGAAGATTAAAATTGGGAGGAGAGCAAAGAAGAAGGGGGGAGGAATGGACTTTTGTGATCGTTTACTGGCTTTTTGTAATGCATATGATGATGTTTATTCAGCGTGGAACAGATAGGGCCATGTAAAGCTGGTGTAGGATTTGAGGTGTAAAGGAGATTCAAGATGTAGGGCAGAAATATGAGGGTCTGTCTCAGTGTTTAGAACGGGAGGGGGCAACAGAAATGAACGGAGAGTGTAGAGTGCCATACCGCCATACTCGTGACACGTATGCGCGCGTGTTTTGCTTTGGGTCGTCTTTGCGATTTATTGCAGTTTCTTTTAGACGGGAAGGTGTAGTAGTACTGATGGGCCATGAAGAGGTGTTATAATTGCACGGGTGTTGTTGATACAACGGTTTTTTTTTGGGCGTTCAGCTTTGTTTTCCTCGATTGTATCGTCTTAACTCCGCATGTGGTCGGTCGCAAGTGGCCTGGTATGTTGAAGTTTGTAATAGACGGCAAAGGGCAAGAAAGGAGCAAAGGGTGACAAACAGACAAAGAGCTGGAATAGGACACAGGATGCAAGCAAAAATGGGAATGATATATCCTCGATGGAGGAGGCGTTGGGGAGTGCGAAAGCGTCAATATGGCGTAAGTTTTGGATCACGTCTATGGGCGGACTGCCTGTCGAGCTTCATAGAATGAAACAGAAGCAAAGAAATGAAGCGAGGCACTTGAAAGCAGATAAATAGACCAAGTAGCCGCGGTGGCGTTAAGACTAAGAAAATTCCACATATAATTCCACTTGGTTGTAACGTTGATGGGAATGGTGTGGATGAACCTTTAATGAACTGGAGACAATTCAGGACGGCTGGATGGACCTGAAGAGGATCAACTCTTCTTTGGGCTCTGGCCACCTCTAGGCTTGCCTGGCTGGCAGTACCTAGGTTATCAAATGACGTTACGATATCGGCAGCAGCACAAATGGGCGGCAAAGTCGTGGACCTTGTAGAGGTAGCCCAGCAGTGGTGCCTCTTAGGACATAAGATGATGGCTGATACCCGTCAGTCTGTCACATACCTGCCTTAAAAACAAAGGGATGTAGGGGTGGATGGGGAGCGAACCGGCTTACTGATGGGCATAAAGAGGACGTTTCAGCTTGCCTCTCTCATATCTGTCGTCCTATTTCTAACAGTCTCCCGAGAACACGTCAAGTGTCGCGCAGTGTTTGTTAGCTACCTCTAGGAGTCTAGATGCTTAAAAGCCAATCGTATCCCCGAACTCATCCACCTCCTGCCTTCTCATGTGGAAAAATAACAAGGCTTAGGAGTCACACAATCTGGTCGAGGCAGCTGATTCGGAGCCTTGTAAGACTTGGGCAGGTGGGTGTCCAGGGTGCCGGAAACGGTCAGCTCGCTGCTGATCTTGATCAGCGCACCCACTCAGTCAGTTCTGTCTCTTTGTGAGTTTCGAAGCGGACGGGAAGAGGAAGAGGAAGAGCTTAGGTCCCCTGTCGCTGTCACTTTCTTGGTGGGGCAGTTGACAGGAACACTGTCAGGAACATTTCTTGGCATGCAGCTGCGCTCCGGTGCTCACAGATGCACAATTCGAGCTCCGTACCTCGCCGGGTACCTTAGGTTGCACACACCTTGCCCCACCTAAATGATAAGATCAGGGTCCCGTCTGCCGGCGGCGGGCTTGCATTCGAAGGCCGCCGATGCCGGTCGATTTTGCCGGAAGCCCTCAATCATGGCGGGGATCGTGGATACCGGACGGGGACGGATGGGCTATCGTGAAACCCGACGCTCCATACGGGACGAAGAAGAATACTCCACTGAAGTCCATCCCAACCATGTGATGACGACATCTGTTTACTTGTGATTTATCCTCTACACCAGAATCGATTAGTATTTCCCGGCTCATACGATCAACTATTCCATACGTACCCCAAATTCGAGATCCATTGCGTCAGTTCAGTGCTATAAACATAATGAGGACTTCACGCATCCTGGGAAGTGCTTTCGCCCGACCAAACCTTAATGCTTTAACATCGTCGTTGCCCTTGCCCTCTCAAATATCCCGTCATATCTGTAGCGCGGCTTCCGGTTTACCGCGCGCAACGCAGAAGCATACACGAACTGCCCAATTTTCATCCTTGATAGGCAAGACTGGTGGCCTGAGCAGGAGTAACGGTCGAGAAGCTCGCACATACAACACCAAGAGCACGCCGAGCGAGGCACCTCCATTTGCCTTCGCCTTCGAGTAGGTCACTCCCCGGTACACCCACCTTGTTGTGTTACTCCGTCGTCTCTAACAATCCCCGAACTGCAGTATCGATGGCGTCCTCCTTCACGTCGCGACGCCCATCCCCGGCGCTCCCGAAGCCCTCAAGTTCCTGAACGACAACGACATCCCTTTCATTCTCCTCACCAACGGCGGTGGCAAGCACGAGACCGAACGAGTCAAAGACCTTAGCCAGAAGCTTGGTGTCGAGCTCACCACCGACAACTTTGTCCAATCGCACACGCCGTTTCGCCAGCTCGTTGAAGGGCCCGACAGCCTGCGGGAGAAGACCATCCTCGTGACAGGCGCCAATGCGGAGAAGTGTCGACTCATCGCCGAGGACTACGGCTTCCGCAACGTCGTCACGCCGGCCGACATCCTCAAAGCTCACCCGGAGGTCTTCCCTTTCGACCCGCTCCTCGACACCGTCTATACCGCTACTGCGCGCCCGCTGCCCAGGCCCATCTTCACGCCCGGGTCCGGCATGCGCCTGAGCGACGCGCTCAAGATCGACGCTATGTTCGTCTTCAACGACCCGCGCGACTGGGCCTACGACATCCAGCTCATCGTCGACCTGCTCCTCTCGCAGGAAGGTTACGTGGGCACGTACTCGCCCAAGAATGGCGACGCCGCTCTACCCTCGTGTGGCTGGCAGCAAGACGGGCAGCCGCCGCTGTACTTTAGCAACGCGGACCTGCTCTGGAGTACGGGATTCCACCTCCCGCGTTTCGGGCAGGGCGCGTTCCAGGCCGCCGTGGTGGGCGTCTGGCGGCGATTGACGAACGGCCATGAGCTGCAGCGGCGGGTGATTGGCAAGCCGTACAGCGAAACATATCAGTTTGCTGAGAGGGTGCTGACGACCCATAGGCACGAGGTACTGAGGCGCCGCGGCCACCATGAGCCTGGCACGCTGAAGAGCGTGTATATGGTGGGTGATAACCCGGAGAGCGACATCGCGGGGGCGAATGATTTTCAAAGTGAGGCTGGAACGGAGTGGTGTTCGATCTTGGTGCGGACGGGCGTGTGGAGCCCGGAGCATGCGGGGGAGAAGGCACTCCAGGGGAGATTCAAGCCAAAGGTCATTGTGGATGATGCGCGGGAGGCGGTCAGGTGGGCTTTGAAGAGAGAGGGTTGGACTGGTCCGGCGTTGTAGGGCTACAAGATGAGAGAGAATGATTTTGATTCAAGTTCAGCGCATTTCACGGCATCTACAGCACTTCTACAACATTTCAACCACGTATATACGTTTATCTAGAATCTACGAAAACCGAGAAGTTCCAAGCCCGGTCTCTTATCACTTCGGTCGAGTATCATCAGTTGTGCTAATTCACAATCAGATACGAGAACAATCTCCAAGGGAGGAGGACATCGACACTAACTTGGACCACTCGACGGCATCCTCCGCAGCACCGGATAGTCCCGCAGATTCATGACCACTATAACATTACGAGGTTCCGATCGACACAGTACAGTGCTTCCTCGGGACTATTTGGCATGGGACAGCATATCTTGTCAGTTTTGATCGACGTATCGGGCATTTATCTTTACACTACAGCCAGCCATCATCTGGTGTCATGTTAGTAACGTTCTTTGATCACTAACGACGTCCAACGTAGTGTTCTGCACATCTTTGACATCCGTCTCCCTTCGTTTGTCGTCTCTATGAGCTCCCTCGTGATTTATCACGTCCGTCCAGCTGCAGCAGCAGTGAGCCACTCTTCCAACCAAATGAACGAGAAGCCAACCCCAACGCAGCGCGTGGCCGGCGGTCAAAATGCGCAAATATGGTCAAAGAAACAAAATGGCAGAAAAATAGCAACTGTTTAGTGCGGCCATTTGGTGATTTCGATAAGATCACATGGCGGGCAAAGGGCCGTTATCAGCGCCATGTTGCAACGTCGAAACAAGAAAAAGAAAAGAGAAGGCGCAAGGAGAGATGATCTTTGTTGTGCACGACTCAACGCAGCGGAGGCCCTGACTGCAGATCCTCTTTCAGACGTCAAGTTTGCTCCCTTTTCCATCATCAAACATGCTATTCGAAATCGGTTTTCAAAAACAACCGCTGGGAAATCCCCTCGTACTTCCACTTTTGCATCATGCCAAGGCCAAGGGTTTTTATTGCACGACTCATGACAAGCCGTGACATAAGTCGATTTTTCGACCGATTTGCAGCATTCAAACTTCCGGAATCGAGCCGACTAGCCCTTGCTCCATGCACCCGCTCATCCCATCTGAGACGCCAACCCAAAGCTCCGGCTCAAAGCCGAGGAAGCAAATTCCCTCGTATGGATGGCAGTTTGACTTATCGCCTTGTATCATGAGGGTTCAGATTGAAGGGTAGGTTGCTGGGGAGATAAACCGAAACATATCGCAGAGAGGCGATTATTGTCTCAATGTTTGGGCAGCTTCTCATTCCATTGTCTCGGCCATCGGTGGCATTCATTCCCTTTTGTTGCACTAGCTATCACCACGGGTACCTTCAGATCGGGAGGTTAGATGCATCATCGCACCCTTTGTCGCTCTCTTTTGTGGCTCAGGAAGAACACATGATGGACTGTTTGGACCCTTTCCCGCCACAGCTTGAGGGCTTCCCGACGTGTGGACGTGCTTGGTAACGGGGGTACGGCAATCAATTCCCTATCACGTACAACACCACTCTCCTTCCAGCCCCGTCCTCCCTTGTTTGTCATATCACAAACAAAGTGCCACTTATGCCCTAATCCGACTTCAGCTTGGACCAACGACGTTTACGAGCCTCGAAGTGGCCAAAATAGAAATCCTGGGGATGGTTGGATGCATATTATACACAATAGGATAAGCTGGGGAGTCGATGCCGTGGTGACACGGAGTTGCCCGGGGCTACTGCTGCGTTCCAGTCGAAACCCCCATGAATTCAAGGTTCAGCCTGGACTGTCATGTGGCGTTCCAAGCGCTTGGTTCAGTAACGCGATGGTGCGATGTGGAGGACTTGAGCCGACTGGGTGGCTGAGGATGCGCTTCTTTCATTCCTTGTGGAAGGCTTTTGTTTTTGTTTGGATTCGTCCTTTCTCCCAGTGTTCCATGCAACAACGTCAAGTACATATACGCCTTGAGACTCTACCCACACCTGAAGGTGTGAGACTCAAGCGGATCGTCGACGTGAATCCCGCAGGATGCTTTAATCTCTTTGCTTCTTTATGGTATATCACTTACCACTTCCATGTCCGGATGAGTCCCAATTAATTTGTTTTACACATTGATAAACTTCCCGTCACCCTGCTCCAAGTTTGCTCACACTGATGCCTCTTTCCTGTCTTGTTTTACAGATACTCAAGGCATAAACAATGGACTTCCACAGCCAGCTTCCCGGCCGGGACCCGCGTCCAACCCTTCAAGTCATCACCACGTATCCTCCCCAGTCCCAAACATCAAACTACTCCTACCCCTTGTCAGGAACATCTCCGGGCCGCGAGTCTGTTGGGTCCGATATCTCATCTGTACCGAGCATGGTCGAAGACCAAGGCTCTGACATCTCTGCCGAGGAAGAATACCAGTATGACCACACCTCCAGGACCAGGGGGTCATGGAACTGTTTTTGGAACAACACTCGAGCACACGAAAAGGATCTCCAGACGACAAACACTTTAGCACGGCCCATTAGCCACCATGCTGGCAGATGCACAACCCCCAGCACACCGGAAAGGAAGAGGAGCAGCAGGCCAACTTTGACATCATCACGGCCGGATAGCGGCTTCGCCCAGGGGAACAACCAATGGCCTCTGACTCCTCCATATACCAGTCACAGTCACCAGGTGCCTCGGACATTCAACAAGCCCCTTCCCTCACCAACTTACTCACTCTTCCCGCCAACGCCGTCATCTGCTGATAGCAACTCTTCTTCGGTGCCGCCACCAGGGAGACCATCTTTCCCCCGGCCATGGACCTCGGACACCTTACGGCTGGAGCAAATCCCACCACCACCACGATCCCCAGTAGTGATGCGCAGGAAGTCGGGCTTCGGTAGGAAAAGGAAACTGGGGGGCGAGCCGCTGGCTGTGACCGTCAGTCCACATAACACCAAGTCGCCAACGACCTCAACATCAGCAAGCCTGGTCTTCCGGGCAAGGCCATCCATCATCCCTGTCCCCTCTTCCACAGGCAATTTCTCGCAGCAGTTGGCTCCTACAACCTACCAGACGGAGCAGTCCTCTCTCTACCTTCAACCTCCCTACCTCACCCCAATCGATTTCCGCCGCCCATCCCCCACCAATCTGCATCGCAATTCCTGCAGTGGTGCCTGCCCCAGACCTCTTAGCAGCAGGGACCAGCACCAACAACAGATAAGGACACATCAACAACAAGAAATAAAAGAGCGACCTCTGCCCTTTCTCCCCCTTCCCGTCCAACCACAACAACGACCTCCTCGATCATCACCTCCTTCGCCAGTAGTTTTCCCAGCACCTCCAACATCACCACTGCCACCTCTGCAACCACCACCACCACCACCACCGTCGCCGCCACCACCACCTCCTCCTCCTCCTCCTCCTCCTCCTCCTCCTCCTCCTCCTGCTGCTGCTGTTGCTGTTCCTCTTCCACCTGTCGTCTCAGTTTTCGAAACCGACTCGGACGATGAAGAGGTCGACTCAGACACTGGATCAGACGAGCACAATCATTTCGGTGCTGCTGGAGGGGTTGTGGAAAGCTTCGCAAGGCGGCTTATGAGGAGTTTATTCGGAGCCCAAGGGCGGCACCATTACCGTCACGACACAGATCGTCAGACCCAAAAAAGCCATCATCATCATCATCAGCGGAGTACTAGTGATTATACTCGCAGTGCGGCAACCACAACAACAACAACAACCACAACACTGTTTCACAAGGCTATTCACCTGAGGCGACCACGGTCTGATGGGGGCGGCAACCAGAGTCCACAGCTCGGGGCGGTGATGGAGGAGGCTGAACACGGATATAGAAAGAGTTGTAGCAATGCCAGTGAGTGCGAGACTGGGAGTAGCGCGAAGCAAAATGTTTTGGGAAGACGCGGGAGGTTTTGGGGGAGGAATGGTAGTCGATCGTGACTTTGGTGTTAGATACAAGTGACTGTCGTGGTCAGTTGGTGACATATCATCTGGGGAGGTCCTGAAAAGACGGCGGGAGGTTTTATGGTTCTTGTTGATATACATTTTGGGAGTTGATATGGTTTGGACATATTGATGGATGGATGGAGTTGGCGCAATGGGTAGGGTGTATACAGGACATCGGAGGGGATCGGGTTTACATACCTAGGTAGGTAGGCACTTGCCTACAACACATACATAATTCGCCCATTGTCACTTGGGCAACATCAATTTTACATATGATTATCTATCCACAGTGAACTTCATCTGCTTCTTTGATATCTTGATTTTTGTTTGTGTGCTGTGCTCAGTTTAGTCTTCATCATCATTGTCGTACAACTCAAATCAAAAGAAATAAAAGACGCGCTCGGATGTGTGGAAATGTAGCTGATGCTTGTGTTAAACGCTGACAATGCACTCACGAGAAAGGAGTGACGTATCGGCCCCGAACGTATCTTTGGTATGGATATCCAAAAGGTTGGATGAGAGAAGGATTGAGCCAACGTACACATTAAGTAACGACGTAGTGCAGTCGGTCATCATATCTTGCGGTGCCTCACGAGTACCAACTGAGTTCCTTTCGGTAGGACGGCTGATCATCGGATACCAAGAATTGTCTGTGTAACGCGTATATTGCGGTACTCTCTCTTTCTTTCTTCTCGATCCTCGATGCAGTGTTTTGGAGAAACTCTCGGTTTCCCACATGTCTTCAGCTCCTTCCTCTTGTCAATACATACAGAGAGACGGAGAAAGCATAGGGCATTACCGCAGCAGCTGTTGATACTCTGCTGCGTACAACCAAACCCTGGATGGTGGCGCTCTCGGCGGACTTCAAAAAAAAAAAAAAAAAAAAAAAAACGAAAAAAACCGGGTAAAAAAAAGGAACAGTGAACAGCGACGGACCACGTTGAGGAAAGATGCTGAGTGGACTGAGTTGGGCAACATAGGTATATTAGCCAGATCTTGGGCGTCAGTCAATAAATTTAAAGCTGATGCTATTTTGGTGATTGAGCGGTCTCGGCCACTATCGTCTCGGTCATGTTGGTGTGGTACAGCCGTATCTGCGGACGAAGCCAAGACACCCACCGTCCTCAGAGGAGTGATGTTTGGAGGCATCGACCTGATTCACAAACGGTTTTTGGAAGTTTGTCCTGCTTTTCCCGTTTTGATGTATGCATTCAAAAAAAAAAAAAAAAAAAAAAAAAAAAAAAAAAAAAAAAAAAAAAAAAAACCGACTTTCTTTGATAACGATGGAGAGAGAGAGAGCGGTACCTGGTGCCAATGATTTGTCACATGGCTCGTTGGAAACTCGACACCCCAACAGAGCTTATCGGACGAAGAGAAGAGTAACTCGCTCGGCACTCGCAAGATAGTAGTAGCCGACCAGACTGCCCTGCCTGCACAACACACAGTACGAAATTTTGGGATTGGTTCAGGAGAAGCGAAGGATAGGTCATTTGCTGGTTATCGTTCATGATATGTAGACAACATCATTTGGCGTCTCGGCGGCGTGATGGAATGGAAAATGAGGGGGGTGGACCTGGGCAAGAATGCAGCGTCAGTGGTAGGGGTGGGTGGTTGAGAACCAAGACACAAGCTGAGATGTCGTGGATGCTTGGAATTGACTTGGAAGGGGTACAGTCATGAAGTTGTTCCAGAGATAAAAGAAACGTCTGAGATTGGTTCTGGAGGCTCGGCGCAGGTCTTGACCGTCCGTCTTGGACGAGGGCGTTGGGAGGTACTTTGTACTATCGAGGCCATATCTCGAGATTGCGTGTTCCGAGTGCCGGCGGTTCTAGGTGGACGATGCCTGCCGAGAGATTGGAGATGAGATGGAATCCCGCTCAAAGGCTGGGCAACCACAGGGCATCTGCGGGGCGGATAGAGACGGGCAGTTCCTTCTCAGTGTATTATTTCCTCAGACCCCGAACGGTGGAGACTTCCCACTGGTTGTCGCTCCCTGTAGCGGGAGTAGACTGTTCTTTTCCATGTCCCAACTTGGCTTGAATCAAGGACATTCCATCTCATTTTCACATTCCATTACATACCTTACATCTTTCACCTAGGACTTCGTGGTAACATTCCCGATCCCATCACGACGATGTAATGGGCCCGGGCTAGTGGCCCGCATTTTTTAAGCATTTGCATGCCCGCCGTCGGCCGTCGCCTAGTCAAGCACTAGCTTGAACCCATCCCCACCATCATGGCCACTGGACCACTCAGAAACCACGGAGAAACGGTGGCACGAACGGTACACTTGCCGGGATCGATCCTACGAACCTACCAGATTCCCCAGAAACGAGAGGCAGCGAAATTGATGAGAAAGTGGCAAGCCGTCCTCCTCAGAACTGCTGCGCCATATCGCCCCAGTTGGCGGAGATGATGCGAGGCAACTCTGTTTTCCGCTGCTTCGCCGGCGCTGTCTGAGACTCTGAGTGCTATCTGTGTAGCCACTGCTTGCCTGTTGATTCAACAAGGCCAAAGAGCCACTGGTGCAGGACAGAACAGCAGCTGAAGAATCAATGTTAGGTATATATTTTTCAGCAACGAGACACAGGGGCAGCTATCAATACGAAGGCGGCGCCGTCAGAGTGCAACATTGCCATTTTGCTCTACTTCAAACACTGCTACCAGCAATGGGACGGATCAAAAGGTCCTTCATCGGCCTTATCAAACGAAACGCTATCCGCACATCAAGAGCCGACTTTGTAAAGTCACCATGTGTTTCGCGGAATCCATGGGCCCATGATATTCGAACAACATCGCCGTTCACAGACTGCTAGTATCGGTCCCAGTACCCATTCGAACAATTGATCCATATTCCCCATAATGATCGCCGAGGTGAAGTTTGGACAATCATTCCAGCCAGTCAGCACCCGCCCAGCGACGGGGACCAGAGTGCGAAGCGGAAAACGCTCACGCCAGCCTTCTCCTCCATCGTCACCCTCTGCCCTGAGCCTCTTTACCCATCGAGCCCATGTGGTTGCCCCCGCTTCAAGATACCCTCAACCCCTGTCGGTCTCGCTTGAACCCACCCTGTAGTTGCCCTTCGCAGGCCCTCGGGGCCCATTTAGGCAGGTCATCACTGGCTGGGGCTGCATCTTCCGCCATGGCTAGTGCTTCCAGAAACGGTACAGTTCGATATCATGCATTGCCCCTCCCACATTTTCAACCGCAACTAGTGTACTGTACTGGCTCCCAGCACTGCCCTGGCCGACAAGCAAGTGAAGAAAGAGGTGTGGTGGTGCCCTGAGGTGGTGGTGGTGGTGGTGGCCCTGGTGGTGGTGTTGACCGTGTGAGCCGTGGTAGCCCCGGCACACAGTCACCCACTGGACATCCACGCACCCACGACATATCTACACAGTATCTTCACACCACGCTAGTCCATGCCACAATGAGGTGCGAAAGGCCAAGACTTCGACCGGTCTGAGAGAGGTCCAAAAGAGGGCTAGAGAGACGAGCCAAAGAGAACCCGGGACTGGTCCAGAGACCGGCCTGGCGTGAACTCGGAACCCACATTTTTGCTATCTCCCTATCATCTCATCCGTCTCTCCTTTCATCGTCGTCTCCCTCAGTCGACATTCCATTTACAACACTTTTCCTCCGTCATAACCCTTTTGGATTCTTACCTCTTCGACTCACATCGTAGCCTTATGTTCTAAACGTCGACGGTCGCTGGAGTCGAGGCAGCGATGTTTACGCTTCGATCAGCTTACTAACCATCCAGCTGTCAAGTTTTATCCGTCGCTTTACGGAATTGCCCCATCAGATCGGCACGAACCCGATCGTGTTCCCGCTTTGCTTTCCCGGCTTGGTTGCATGGGAGGCATAGCGAACCACGCTTTTGCTCCAAAATGCTTCGCAATTTTTTTCGACGACGGCACGGCGATGAGGATGTTATGCCGGATATGGTAGACGATGGATCGCTGGAAGGTGACTCGACTGGCATTGAGGCCTTGACTGCACTGAAGCGGTTCGAAAAGATGCATCGCCTGGACCCAAACCTACCATTGGACGAGCTGGACGAGGTCGAAACGGCTTTGAATAGCGCAAACATCGAGAAAGGAACCGAGATCGACCAAATATTGGCTGAAGACAATTCCCCATATCCAGAAGTGAGATATCCCGCTTCATCGCTCTGCGTGTCATGATCAACACCGATTTGGATTCTCTCTAACACCGACTTCAAAAGGTTCGAGCTTCAGTACGAAATTACGATGTCGAGATGCCCGTCAACACCATCCGGGCCTGGACTATCGGCGTGTTGCTTTGCACTATCGGTTCCGCTGTCAATATGCTTCTCTCGCTGCGAAACCCTAGCATCTCGTTGTCGACTTTGGCTATCCAACTCATAGCATACCCCATCGGCCTGGGCTGGGATCTCATCTTCCCCGACCGTGTTTTCACCGTATTCGGCATCAAGTTCAACCTCAAACCCGGACCTTTCAACTTCAAGGAACATGTCATCATTGTTGTCATGTCCAATGTACGTCTGACCTTCTGTTATGTTAAGCCAGCCGCTAACTTCTTCTTCCTTAGGCTGCGTATGGCGGTGGTGCTTTGTATGCTACTGATGTCATTCTTGCTCAGGAGATCTGGTACAAACAGTCATTCGGCTGGGCCTGGCAAATCCTCTTCGGCATCTCGACGCTCTGCACTGGCTATGGGCTTGCCGGTTTGGCAAGAAGGTTCTTGGTTTGGCCCGCTGCCATGATATGGCCCGCGGATCTCATCAACTGCACACTCTTCTACACCCTCCACGATCACTCGCCCTCGGATCCGGCAAGGACAAATGGTTGGTCAATTAGCCGATACCGATGGTTCTTGATTGTCATGGCTGGATCATTTGCGTGGTACTGGTTTCCTGGCTATCTTTTTCAGGGACTATCTTGGATGTGCTGGATTACCTGGATCTGGCCCGACAACGTCATTGTCAATCAGCTGTTTGGCGGACAAAGTGGATATGGGCTATTCCCTATCACTCTTGTGAGTGGTTTAAAATGACTGGGCGAGATCAGTTTCGTGTGCTGACTCTCTTTAGGATTGGTCTATCATCTCTGGATATCTCCTGTCACCCCTCGCGTCGCCATTTCATGCGATCGCCAACGTCGTCGGCGGTGTCACGTTTTTCTTCGTTATTGTCTCCCTTGGAATCCAATATTCGAATATATGGTACTCAGCTTATTTGCCAGTCCAAGAGTCGCACTCGTACGACAACACCGGAAAGAGGTACGACGTTTTGCGCATTCTTAACGAAAACCTGCATTTCGACGAGGCCAAGTACCACACATACTCGCCGCTTTACCTCCCCACCCAGTTTGCCCTTGCATACGGGCTGTCTTTTGCAGCTGTCGCAGCCGTCATTGTTCATGTTGGCCTCTATAACGGCAAGGACATCTGGAATCAGTGGAAGTTGGCCCGCCATCAAGAAGACGATGTCCACATGCGCCTCATGAAGAAATACCGTGACGCCGAGGATTGGTGGTATATCATCCTATTTGCCGTCATGCTTGGTATGTCCTTTGCCGTGGTGTGCGCCTGGGACACCGGCTTCCCATGGTGGGCGTTTATCATCTGCATATTGATTCCGGTGGTGTGGACCATTCCGATCGGAATCATTCAGGCCATTACCAATATTCAATTAGGACTGAACGTCTTGACAGAGTATGTCATCGGCTACATGCTCCCCGGCCGCCCCTTGGTCATGATGATGTTCAAGAACTACGGTTATCTCGTCATGTCGCAGGCGCTCTATTTCATTCAGGATCTCAAGCTCGGCCATTACATGAAGGTGCCACCTCGTGTCATGTTTTGGTCCCAGCTGATAGCTTCGGTTTGGTCCGCCATTGTCCAGATCGCCGTCATGAACTGGGCGCTCGGGGCAATTCCCGATATTTGCACAGACGGCCAGGCCAACCAATTCGATTGCCCCAGTGCCAAGGTATTTTTCACTGCATCCGTCATTTGGGGTGCGATTGGACCGGCCCGCATGTTCTCCGGTAAAGCACTGTATAGCTCTTTACAGTGGTTTTGGCTCGTTGGTGCCGTTGCTCCCGTGATTTCGTGGTTTTTCGTTCGACGGTATCCGCGCTCGCTTTGGCGCTATGTCAACTTCCCGTTGGTGTTTGGCGGTTCAGGCTGGATTCCGCCCGCAACTGTTTACATCTACTACTGCTGGGGCATGGTCGGCACTGTTTTCAACTTTTTCATTCGCCGTCGGAAGACGGGTTGGTGGCTGCAGTACAACTACCTCACCTCGGCCGCCCTTGACGTTGGCCTTTTGCTGTCGACTCTCGTTATTTTCTTTACCCTTACACTATCACACACCAAAGCGCCAGAATGGTTTGGCAACACAGTTGCTAAGAGCACCATGGATACGACCGCCAAAGCGGTACAGAAACTCGTTCCGCCAGGAGAGATCTTTGGACCTCGCGAATGGCCATAGTCGCAAGTCACGAGTCATAGCGAGGGGTCGGACGAGACAGGAGGAGTTTTGGAGTTTGGTTTAGGTATTTTTTCTCGACGGAGTCTATGATTTGGGATACCTTCGGGATTGGCGGCAACTTCTTGGGATTTTGGTTATGAACGGAAATTGACAGGCACAGCCGGCACATGTATGCCGCGCACAACATGAAGGGGTTTTTTGACATTTACAGGATATTGGCTTATGTGAAGGGGCTTACTCTCGTGGGTGTCCATGGCCTTCGTATGGTTCACGGAATATTATGTAGCATTTTCGGGTTTTCGGCGAGGAGATTGAGGACGTCCCGTGCTATGTGTCCTCGATAGGGACCTGCGCAAAGCTTGGGGGCTTGGGTTATGACGATACGCATATATCTCTCAACGCTGCGGTGCGATAAGTAATGATGTATTCCATGGAAATGTCTGACGGTTGACATATACCTGCACCGGTCTGCTGATGCGCTGCCTTCCCGCTTCCAGTATCCATGAGCATCATGACAAATGTGGGTTCTCTACCGCCAAACTCTCTACCGGACTAATCATCCTCTTTCCTTGCAGTGTCTGTACCAGTCATATATGGTTACCAATGGAAATAACAGCAAACCTTTCAACTTGTTCTTTGACATGACTGACCGGTCTTGATGATCGTCAACCCATGAAGCCATTCCGTACGTCGGTAGTATTGCAACCAAGTCGACCATGGGTTTGCGTCACTTCTCAGTCGACGGAAGGCATCTTCCCCCAATTCAGTGTTTCCCAACGCTCTGATTGATCTTCTTTTCGAAACACGCAATTCCGGACTCCGTTCGCTTCGTATGTACCTACGGCATCCGACTTTTCGATTCTGTCGGATTTCGATTATTGAACGCGAACTGTAAGCTCTTACTATCCCGCAAGGTTCTCACCCATGTGTGACTAAGAGGCTGTACAGGAAGGAGGTACCCTGATCATACAGGATAAGCGGTGTGCCACCAGATGCCATTTCACGCTTCAGTCGATCCCGCCGTCTTCGAGCTGCCCTGCTAAGGATATCGCAAGAAAGAATTATGCATGGCAGGCACCATCGCTGATGTCTCTTGAAGACCTGCTCCTTCCTTCTTTCTCCTCCTCTGCATTCAAAAATGAACTATCTCCCAATATGTGAGCCCCATTCCCCTGGATATCACCTCAGTCAGGGCATCGACGACCTGGGAAGGGCTGTATCTAGTTATTTCTTTGTTCAGGTTGTCGGGGATTAAAAAGAGGCCGTTATCCCGGGTAATCCCATCCCTTGCTCAGGAACAAACATCGTTTTGTTTCTCTCTCTCTCTCTTTTCGTATTTCGACAACAACCACCTCGATTCGGTCGTTCGTTCTTCTGAACGCCGCTGCTCTTTCTTTGAAAAATCTTGAGGCAGACACACAGAAAAATCACCACTTCCCCATAAGTATTTGTGTCACGTCAGCAAGACAGTGATCCCACCGCAAGGTGACAGACACTCTCTAGTAGAAGCAAGAAAACTGCTCTACACGTTACAGACACTGGATCTGTTATTACGAAGCAGTCATCTTCAAACACCACGGCCTCGGACATCATCTTTCTCAGCCCGTCACTGATATACTCCACCTGTCAGTCGGTTACCGACAACCACACACACAATCACTCACCCTCAAACACCTGCAAACTTCCACGTTTTGTTTCAGACCAAGCTCTTTATTTCCATCAACCAGCCAGTTAAGTCAGCCTGTCTGCTCGAAGACACCTACTCGAGATACACAAGTCACATTCACTGCACAAACTTTCACCCTGTTCTTCGAGTCTTCGACCGGCAAAATCCCAGCCCAGCCCAACATCTCACCATCCGGCCGCCCATCAAAACCATGCCCAGAGGCCGCGGTTCAGGTTATGACTTCCCAAAGCCGATTGGCGCCTGTCCGCCGCCGAAGCCTTCATCCGGTGTTATTGGTACTGGTGTTTTGAAAGGCGGCAGTAATGATGGTAGTGATGGGAGGGATAAGGAGAAGGGTACTGGCGGTAGTGGAAGTCACGGTGGAAGTGGATCGAAATAGTAGTGGTGGGGAGAATGAAGATGACGTGCTTATGTATCGGTGATGTAGGGGGTTTCTAAGGGAAAGGGGATTGTGACAAATGCAAGGCATGACGGAGAATCTGTGGGAAGATAACAAAGGAAGTGTGTTTGTAGCCAGAAATTTAGTAACTGAGAGGGACAGTTGGTAAGGGTAATCTGCCTTTTATCCCGAGGAAGATAGATAATGATGGGGATGAGGTTATGGTTTGCTTTATAATATTTTTCTGTGCATTGGTCAATGTCAGCTCTATGATCGACGGCCTGATGGAGATGTGTGACAGTCAAGACAAAGGTGATACGGAGGATATTTGGATTCATAGAGATGCTCGCCTCCAATATAGATCCTGGCACGAAAAAAAGAACAAAAATGCTGGAGTATAGAGATTTATACAAATTCACCATCTCTTACTAAAATTCGTCGTTTCATCTCTCCTCGGACCATTTCCGTCGTCTCGTCATCATATACACGTTCCGGGCATTCGTGCCTTCCAAACTCGCGCTTTCACTACCACCCTCTTTTCCCCTCCCAGTACTAGAGGTACCTTTCCCTATCAGCTCTCCCTATCATTTCCCCCCATTCCCGCTGCCGCCCTCATCCCCCTTCTCATCCCCCTCCCCTTTCCCTATCCTAGGCTCATCAACCTTAACCCCCACCGCACCATCCCTATTAGCCCTCCACACCCCTCCCCCCTCGCCACCAAACTCCTCCCGCTTCCACACCTCCACTTTGGCTTTACACTCCTCCAACGCCTCTTCCCCCGCCCTCCATGCCGCCTGTCTGTGCGGAGATGATACAGCGATCAAGATACTTTCCTCTCCGATGGGGACCACACCTAACCTGTGTACCATCGCTATCCCCTTCAACCCGTGCTTGGTGAGAATGGAGCGGCATATGGTTAACATGGTGCGCAAAGCTAGGGGCGCATAGGAGGTATAGGAGAGGTGCTGGACAGGGAGGGAGTTGAAGTTGTTACGGGTGGTGCCTTGGGTGGGTTGTGTTAGTTGATGGGTTTTAATGGGATGAGAGGATGGAATTAAGCGGGAATAGAAGTGGGGGAGGAGGAGGAGGAGGAGGAGGAGGGATGAACGAACCAGCAAAGATGACAATGGCCCCTGCTTCTGGGGAGCGGACTCGGTCTGTAACGAATTGGTAGTTGAGGTGGTCGTGGGTGAGGGCTACGTAGATGCCGGGTTCTGAGATCTCGGTGGGTTTTGCTGGGTTTGTTTGTGGCGGTTGAGCTTGAGCCCCATCATCGGTTTGGGTTGGTTGTTGAGTTGCCATGCTTGATGACTAGAGTCTTGATGAGGCGTGAGATGTTTGACTTTCTGGTGGTGTCCTAAGCTGTAGGCTTCAAGCATGAATCTGTTGAGTCAGGGAGTGGTTATTGTCGTGAGCTATGTGGAGTGAGAACTGGTGAGTTGGTAGATGTGGACTGGATGTGTGAAGCGAGAGCAAGATGTGATATGAACGGTCTTCCTGAGTAAGTATTAGGTATATATCAAGTTAGATGTTAGTCAGTGGTGGACATCAATGTTGTAGTCCACTTCGTTCCTTGTACCTCTTAGGTGGGACTTGGCGGAGCATAGTGTAAGATACGGTTACGCATGCCGTAAGTTACCCGATAAGATAACGAGCGGGAAGCCATTGTTCGTTACCTACAATCATCGAGCTCTCGCAACTTCTCGCAATTGCCATTCACCAACCACAGAGAGAACTGGAAGCTTTCCATCACTTGACGGAAGATTTCATTTTCGCAACGCGCAACCTCAGTTTATAAGAAAATCATCCGATCGCAGAACGCTTTCAAGATACGCGCGTCAAGCAACCCACCATTCGCGCTTCTCATGAACCCGCGCCGCAATGCCTGAGGATTACGCTTCCAGGGCGCGCGACACAGGTGGCTACCGTCGTCGCAGTCGTAGTCCACCACCAGCATACTCGCGCCTACCGGGCTCGAACGATCTGAGACCAAAAGACGGCGAGTACTACCGGTCGAGAGAGGGTAAAACCTGAACAAGCCTGGACGATGGCCATTTTTGTGCCTACTACAAGTTGCTGCCGAGCTTGCCATGGCTAACTTTGGTTGTGTCTGACACGTAAACAAGATGCTCTAAGTCCGTCAAGAAGCCTCAACTACGACAATGACGGCGAATATCGCGAAGGCGGCGGAGACAATGACGGAGATAGAGGCAGGCCAGACAGAGGAGGTGGTAACAGATACGGCGGCGCTCATCGGGGAGACTGGGGCAGACACGGCGGCGGTGATGGTGGTGGTGGTGGTGGAGGAAGACACTACGACGTCGACGATTACCGAGGACGTGGTCGAGGGACAAGTCCAAGCGGTCGCCATAACGGAGGGTATAGGGAAGGTCAATCTTCCAGGCGACACAACGATGCGCCCGCGCCCGCGCCTGGAGGCAAGATTATAGTTCTCCAAGGTATTCCAGAGGACGCCACCGAACGCGATGTGAGTCTACCCCCGTATTTATGCATTCACCGTGTAGCTTTACAGAGATCCTAAAACTCATTCTTTGAACCCTTACAGGTTCTCTACGGCCTCAATCTCGTCACTCAAGATCCGCACATGTCTACCGACCAGATCAAGATCGTTCGATTCCGATACGACAGCGCCGGCCGCCGCCTTGCGGTCGTCGAGTTCAAACGACGCGCGGATGCAGAGACCTTCATGGAACAGTATCATCCCGATGTATCGTTCCCTCTCGAGCACACCCGTGGTGCCAACTCGGAATATATTACCCTGGATATCTTCTTCGAAAGGAATCGTAGTGACATGGACGACTTTCGTGGAGACGATGAGGACTGGGACTGCTTCAAGTGCGGTGCAGTTAACTTCTCATACCGTGCTGCGTGTTTCAAATGCAAGACAGAGAGATCTGGTAGGTTTTCGTCCCGTTTTGCTTGTCCTGGCAGACTGTTAACTAACGGGCGCAGATGATGCCAGTTACGGCTACGGTTATGGGGGCCCATCAGCGGGTCCTCTCCTAACAGGAGAAACCGACGAAGATCCTCAGCAAATGCCGTCACAGTATCTCGTAATCAGAGGTCTGGAGGCGTCAGTGACCGAGGAAGTTCTCGCCAGGGGCGTCATGAAGCTGTTCCGCGAAGAGACGACAAAGGCGCCTACCGGTACCCACAAATTGAAGTCGACAGCGCCGGGCAGCAACACTGCAAATCTGGGCGCAAAACCCGGTAGTCTACGCCGCGTCTTTCTGATACGGAACCGGAAGAGCAATGAGTCGTGGAGATATGGTTTTGCCGAGTTTGCGACGGTTGAAGACACCAAGAGTGCAGTCGCAAAATTTCGCAATTCCCCTAGGTTCACAATTGCGTCCAGAGCGGTTGTTGTTTCGTTCATTCACACGGGTGTCTTCATTCCGGCCTTTGAGGTTGGCCCGGACGAGGATCCACGCTTTTCCTTCCAGCCCATTTACAACCCTACTATTCGATTAAAGTACTGGGACGAACGTGTTTATCCTAGCATCCATGTTGTCTCGGTTGAACCTAAATCTGAGCCTGAAGGCGCAGACAAGTCTTCCTACCAGAAAGATGGCAGCGCTACGGACAATCCTCTTACCCGTCAGGCTAGCCTTTTGAAGAAATTCAAGAAGAAAGAGCCTGCTCCTGGCGAGAAGGGCATCGCAATGGCGCCTCAAATGCAGATGTGGGCAAAGAAGGCAGCGGAACTACATGGAAAGAAGCTGGCTGCTGCTGGAGGGGGTTTGGGTACTGCAGGATTGGAGGCGGACGACGAGGACCAAGAGCCAGATGGACCTTTGAATCCCCACTGGACTGATCAGTACCTCTCATATGCCGACTGGGACCGCATGATATGCCTTCTTTGCAACTGGAAGGTCCCTTCGCAAGAAACCATCAACAATCACGGACACATCCCCTACACACGGGAGGACCTCCTCATCAGCCACGAAGTTATCGTTCACAACCACTTTAAAGACCCAGAAACCAAAGAAAAGGCCGCCGCCAAGCTCGTCTCGCTCGGTAACGAGCCCCGATCCATCGCCCGCCGCACCCCTCGCCTCAAGCACGACGCCCCGCCTGTCTACACTTCGTACGCCGACTTCGACGCCCTCTACTGCCACCTCTGCCACCGCGCCTTCAAGCACGCTGAAACTGTATGGCGCCACGAGCAGGAAAGCGAGCTGCACAAGCGCATGCTTTCCGACGCTCAGGCCAAGGAGCGCGCCGTCGCCGAGTTGGCCGCAAAGGGCAAGGTGCTGCTCACTATGGTCCCCGATAAGAAGCTCCGTCGGGAGGAACAGCGCACGCAGCGGTACCGCGACAGGGCAATGGAACGCCGGCAGGCATTCCTGCAGCCCAACAAGCCAGGTGGTCAATTGTCGAAGCAAATGCTTGCTGGGCTAGGCGCATCCGTTTCTGCTGGTGGAGACAAGCGCAAGGAACAGCAACAGCAACAACAACTACAGCATGCAGCTGATGATGAGGCGGCAGCAGCAGCGAAGAAGTCCAAGGGCGCGGGCATGTTAGCCAAGATGGGCTGGACTACTGGCGCAGGTCTGGGTGCTGAAGGCACGGGACGCACACAGGCCATCGCGACGGAGGCGTATGCGCCTGGTGTTGGACTGGGTGCGGAGGGAGGCAAGTTGGGCGATGCGAGTGAGGAGGCAGCGAGGAGGACGAAGGGGCAATTTTCGGACTTTGTGGAGAAGACAAGGGATAAGGCTAGAGAGAGATTCGAGAAGTTGCAGGAGTAATAGCTTGCGGTGTAGTTCATGAACGACTATGGGGGTCCCGCCGCTAGCCGGCTCTTCAGTTGCTCAACAATTAGTTCACTTGCTTGAATGACATTTTATACCCGGATGAATGACAACCAATTTTTCTCATGTTCTTATTTGTCATAACAACCCATTACCATCTAGCCGTAATAGAGAATAAGATTATTTGATTAAGTTTCCTGATGCAGTAGTAGCATATTTTGCGCTGGTAGTCATGTACAGTAACCGCTATTTACGCTACCATTGACCGCCCTTTATATCCAAGGTAAGCGGTATGTAAGTGATTGATCCTATATTCCAGATCACAACCGTCGTATATATTTGCCGTGCAAGATATGTCCACCTTAGTGGAGGTTGTGTATGCAACTACAGGGCAACAACCGCGCCTCCAACAAGGGCAAGGAAGCCCATGAGCGACGCAACGGCCAAAGCACCAACAGCACCTCCCCTTGCACTTAACCCGGCCGCGGCGCTATCCGTCTCCTTGGCCCCCGAAGCAGCCGTCCCCGTAGCAGCAGTCGACCCAGCAGTGACAGTCTCCGTCTCCTTGGCGCCGCCGTCCTTATCCGTAGAAGAACCCGATCCGGATTCCGCATTATTGCCCGATGGATCACTGCTTGTCTGCTGCTCCTTCACACCCGTCAATCCACTCGGCAACCCGCCATCCGCCCCGCTAAGCTCGACAATATCGGTCGTCGTGCTGTTCAGGTTCGCCTGCGCGATGCCGATCTGGTGGTGCGTGAGGTCGTACACAACATAGGCAGACCGCAGAAAGGTCTCACCGAGGAGGGCCCAGTCCTCATCGAAGTTGTCCTCTTGGAAGCCGGCGGTGCTCTGGATGCCGAAGATGCAGGCGTTCTTGAAGGGCATCTTGAAGGGGAGCTCGGATTGGGTCTCGCCTAGCAGGTCGAGGACGAGTTCCCAAACGGGCACGGAGATGGTGGCGTTGGAGCCAAAGGTAAAAGACAAACGCAGGTCCGGGTTGGAGGTGAGGTACTGGCAGTCGATGAAAGTCAGGCCGGTCCAGATCTCGTCGACGTAGACGGATAGTTTGGTGTGGATCTGGTCGGTGATCTTGGAGGGCAGGTAGGAGAGGGTGGTGCCGGAATCGAGGATGGCGATGGTCGAGGTCTGGCTGAGGGACGGGTCGGTGGAGATGATCTTGGTGGTCTTGCCGTTCTTGGTCAGGGCGAGCGAGACACTCTGCATCTCGACTTCAAAGTGGATGGGCTCGGCTTGCCCCTTGGCCAGGTAAATGGGCAGGATCGACAGGTCGCCAATGAACTTGTCCTTGTCGATGCCGCCAAAGAGAATGCTACCCGTGTCGCTGCGGCGGTCGTTGAGGTAGAGAGAGTAGGCCTTGGTGGTGATGAGCTTTTGCGCGACGAACTGGTCAATCAGGTTGGGGTAGCGTTGAGTGGAAGCCACGTTGGAGGAGTAGCCCACGCCCAAGATGCCGGCGCCGCGGACGGTCTTGGTCGCATAGCCCATCTGCAGAGACTTGATCGTGGTTCCGCCAATATTGAGGTCGTCCGTAATGTAATCACCCGCGGCAGTGCTATTGTCGAGGTAACGGATCTCGAAGCTATCCTCCTCTAGGACCTTGTACGAAGAGCTCTTGGTCGGGTTGTAGGTCTTATCGCACGAATCCCCCCATTGCCGCTGAATTGAAGGGTCGGTGCATAAATCCGCCTTGTAGCTCACAACCCACAGGTCGCTGCTTCCCGTATCCAACACAACGCTGACTTTCTGGCCCGGAGTGCCCACAGTGACCTCGGCATAATAAGCACCGCCGGTAATGTTGTTGATCAGGGCCTGGCTGTAGGTGTCGCGCTTGACGTTCTGGCGCACGTTGCCGACCCTGAAGTGAGGCACGCCTCTGTTGAGAGGGAAGTTGACGACACCATTCTCGGCAACGGCTACTGAGGCCAGGGCCAGCAGAGTGGCCAAGGTAGATTTCATAGCAGCAATGACCCCTTTTCCAACGGCACAGGATGCTGTGGGAAGTTGAGACGGAAGCGAAAGGGGGTTAAGTAGATCGCATTAAGGCGGAAGCCGTCAACAGATGTCCACAGTTGTTCACGCGGTCCAGAACCGGTATGGAACGGGCTGGCGAACTCGACCGGGTCCTCCTTGAATCGGATCGGATCGGTGTGTAGCCTCGTCGAGGGTGGATACAACGATGGGGGAGAGGAGCGGAGCCGCTTTGCAGAGTCTCGCGAGTCTCTCGATTTCCGGTTGCTCGGGTACGTCAAGCGCAACAAAAGGTTATAAATAAGAAAGCTGGAGTGATTGACGCCCTTTTGATGTTGAGGAGTAAGCCGAAGAGCCGGCCACCTGGATGATGGAAAGCAACTCAGGAGCAACCCCGGCGGCGGCGCATAGCTCTTTTGGTTAGCCTTGGGCGTTGCAAACCGAAGAAAGAATTGGACGAAAACCAAACATTGGGGTGTGGCGTGGACGGGGGCTCCCCGGACATCTTTCAAGGCAGCCCTCCAGGGGCAGAAGCTTCCCCATGTTCAATTTCTCCATGGGCGCCGATGAAGCCCTCCTGACCCTGGGAAAAGAGCCACGGGGAGCCAACGGCACAAGAAGCCAAGAAACTACTGCCCGTATCCGACGTTCAATAGCAACGTGCCCGCCTGTCAGCTGCTGTGATGCCAACCACGGCCAACCTATCAGCCAACGACAAACGACCACCAAGGCAACTGAATACCACCCCCAGAACCTGCCATTTCCTCAGCACTCTTGGGTAATTTTTCTTGACGCGCGTACTTCCTTTGTCTCGTGCGAGAAAGAAAGCAAGAAGAAGAAGAATGAATTCTCGCCCAGCATCAATCCAGCTTTGTCATGCTTCGGCCTCCCACTCCAAGGCTCCATCCTCTCAGCGAATACCACGGCTTACGTCGTTCCAGCCTGCGTTGATACACCTGCGGTGTAGGTCGATCCTCTCTGACAATTTCCTCCAGTTTGAAGCGCGGTCGTGAGGTTGCGCTGGACGCTGCGTCACTCGAAAATCGAAATGAGTGGTTCGGTTGGTTCTGCACTAAGCGAACGGCTCCAGGTTGAGGCTCGATTTGTCGAGTCACAATCAAAAAATTTCCCTCTAGAGATAAGCCGGGTTGGGCCTGGAGGCTAGCGCCAGTTCACCACTTTTCGGTCTAATCTGGGCAAGGGTTGTGAACGAAGAATCCTATCGTCTGGTAATGCTGAAGATCGTTGCTGAGAGATGAAGGTAGCAGAAGAGGGTGGGGAGTCTCAGAAACCCAAATCATGGAAGTCAAATGGAAGACGGTGGACTGTGGAGGGATGAGACCAAGGGAATCTTCAAGGAATCGATGTCAACAATCTTCAGATACACACACGTTCAGCCCCTCACTAAGTTTATACTATAGTCACTAGAGGTACACGACACAGGGGCATCTGCCACCGGGTCCACCGACTGCTTTGTTCCTCCCCCCGTTCGCCTGCTTGTAGGGCTGCTTCGATGTTCTTACAGCGTACATCGTCTGATAAAAAAGAGGCCCAAGCGGCCCAGGTCCGGCAGTTTTTAGGTCGGTTTCCATGGCAGTGCAAGAGTGCGGCATAGCTTTCAACCCAGAGGTTCAGGTCATTCTTCTCAATTTATAACAACCAAACACACAATATCCGACATCATGGGCCGATTCGAGTCTTGAGAACAGACCTGGGACGACGTTGTGGTTAGTGGTAGTGGTGGTGGTAGTTGAACGATAAACGCTGGACGTGACGGTCAAACGAGTCCCCAAAGGTCCCCCGTCGGACGGATACGGTCCGGCGCTGATCAGACCCGACACGTGGGACGGCATGCCACCACGGACTCTGCTCGGCCATGGTGTGCAACCAGTCTGCATTGTGCATTCATTGTGCAGCAGCCCTACGACACTAAAAAGACACCTGAAAATTTTGTCCTGCTTCGCTAGTGAGCTGGACTGGAGAGGGGGTTCATGGGTCATTCCACCGTCGCCGAAAAAGAAGGCCGTCGACACCCGGTCCACATCCCGAGGGGGTTGCAACTGGAGGTGCGACCCGCTCTTGTTCTTATCAAAAAGAGTCATTCGTTCCTGAAGGATTAATCCGAGTCACTCATCGAGTGATCTCCAATCGCACCTTCCGATCGCCCCATAAAGACCACAACATACTTACTGCACTGCGCAGTTTTGCTTCCGTCTTCTGATCCGTCCAGTTCCGTCCCGTCCACCACCACCACCAACAACAAAGCAGATCACCAACAACAACCGCAACCATGTCGATTCCCGTGGTAACCACCATTGAGCTCCAGTCGCTGCCCAAGTTGACCAGCGGCAAGGTCCGCGACCTGTATGAGATTGATGACAAGACACTGCTGTTCGTTACTACCGACCGCATTTCGGCGTACGATGTCATCATGGCCAATGGTGTCCCCCAGAAGGGCGCCATCCTCACACAGCTTACTGCTCACTGGTTCAAAGTCCTCGGGGAGCGGATTCCAGGTCTCAAGACGCATTTCATCAGCCTCACTCCTCCCCCCTCGGTCAGCGATGAAGACAAGTCCTTGATCCGGGGCCGTAGCATGCAGGTCAGGAAGCTCAAGGTCTTCCCCATCGAAGCTATCGTTCGTGGCTATATTACTGGTAGCGCCTGGAACGAATATCAGAAGACGGGCACGGTCCACGGCATCCCCCAACCTGCCGGCCTTCAGCAATGCTCTCCTTTCCCCAAGCCCCTGTACACCCCGAGCACTAAGGCAGAGCTGGGCGACCACGACGAGAACATCTCCCCCGAGAAGGCGGCCGAGATTGTTGGAGACAAGTACGCGGCGCGCATTGAGGAGTTGGCGCTCAAGGTCTACTCCACTGCGGCCGAGTATGCGCGCGAACACGGCATCATCATCGCCGACACCAAGTTCGAGTTCGGCCTGGATGAGGAGACGGACGACATTGTTCTCATTGACGAGGTCTTGACCCCTGACTCGTCACGCTTCTGGCCGGCCAGCGAGTACGAGGTCGGACGGGACCAGGACAGTTTCGACAAGCAGTTCCTGCGCAACTGGCTCACTAAGGAGGGGCTCAAGGCCAAGGACGGCGTCGAGATGCCGCAGGAGCTTGCTGAAGCCACGAGCGCCAGGTACAAGGAGGCCTTTAAGCTGCTTACGGGCAAGACATTGGAGGAAGCCCTTGGTGAGCTTTGAGAGTTCTACAGGATGGGGCTTGTTTTGTTGGGTTTGTTGTTGTTACTATGTGATTGATAGTTTGCTGGGAAAAGGAGTGACCGGGAAAGGTCTTCAAAAGGACTCGGCACTGTAACGAAAATACTGGATACACTCAAAAACAGGAGGCTGAGAAGGGGTATTGTGATAGACGCAAAAAAAAGACGAGGCGTGGAATTTGTCAGTCGGGGTATGGCAGGACAAGCAATTCCCAGGCCGAAGAAAGTATCAACAGGTTATGTCTGACCGCTGGTGATAATGGAATGGTGAACTGGTATAAGACCAGAATCAACGTTAACAGATTCCCGGTCAAACTGTTGATCGGGTTGGCACTTGGGTTAACAGCACGACCACGGAACATTCGGGTCACCTCAGGTTTGACACAAGTACCTCCAGACGGAGGATCAGTCAAGGAAAGCTAGGTTGATAAAAGTTCGTGTTCTCGAAAAAAAAGGGGGGTCTTTTGTTTATTTTAGAAACTGTTGCAAATCATCATCAGATACTGCAGCTAATCAACTCGTCGAGCTGGCATGTGCGCTGCAAAATCCAAACCGCCAACCCTCAGATCTGCGGCCACCATTCCGGCCTGCCCGCCCGCCGTTACTTCCGTAGTCCCGCCAAATGGGCATCTCCCGGCAATGTATTATGACGGAAGGCAGCGATGGAGGTGTCCCGTCGAATTGATGGAGGCTTTCGAGGAAGCTACTACAGCTGTCATCCGAGGGCGTGCAGACAGGAGGAGGTTCAGGTCTTAAACAGATACCTATGTACAACTACAGTGAGTCGCATCTCCGGTCTTGGTGAGAGACATTATGAATCTTGTGACGGTCGGCGACAAACGGGGCGTCTCATGTAAACTGACCTTCGACTGGCCAGTGACACTGCAGCCCAAAGTCCTTGTAAAAAGAAGCCAAGAAGCCAACCCAAATCGGGCCGCGATCGCCCTTCCTCCATAGGGTGGTATTCCACTGGATTCAAGGGTTTTTGGAGCATCCTGCACAATTCGGTTGCATTTCCCACTGGATGCTTTTCCCATCCGTGCCCATCCACCTTTCCCAGTTTCAATTTTGCACGGTATAGCACGCACGAAAAAGGACGACAGACTCTCTATCACGTTGCCCATTTTGGGCCCTACATTCTTGCCCTCCATTTCCTCACAGTCTGCGATTTCAGTCCGACATCCTTGAATACTAGCCTACCGCGGACGGTGATACCTAGGTACTACCTGGCCTGAGCCCAATTCGACTTTCAACACCAAACAAGAAAGGGTCGGTATCAACACATCAACTGCCCATCTCCTGCGGTCAACCTACCTATTCGATAACTACTCCGGGTCTTTACCCCCCGGGCACCTGATTACTCACTCACCGGATATCGTGACGGCCCGGGTATAACCTGACTGCCAAAAACGCTCGCCAACCCTGAACCCAAGGCTGGAAACGTGGAACCTCAATTCACCTTTACCCCATACCTCACCTCCACTAATCATCCCATGTCTACCAGTGCTTGCGTGTATACACATGGGATATTGTGCTAGCACCGAATAGCACCGGGCCTACAGCAGCAAAATACTACGACACGCCACGATTCCAAGGTCCTCCAAGGTCCCCTCCTGTCGGTCCCCGTCCCCCGATTCCCCGGACCATCTCCCTATCGTTACCTTTCGCCAGGTCGCGCGTCGGCGCTGCGCCTGCTACACCACTAACCAAATCTTCGTCCCGGTCGCCCATGTGACCTTTCTAGGTTCACCTGCTTGGGCCTGTTTTCGCTCTCTTGGTTTCCGAATCCTGTTTCTTTCTTCTTTGGAAAGGTTCGGTTGGTAGCGGATATTCCTTCAGTCCTTGCAAGAGGTTCACGATAAGGTATCCCCCCTCCCATCCGTCCTGTCCTTTGACCATCAACACCCAAAGCGGGAACGAACGACGGGAAGCCTGCAATCCTGCTGGAGATTCAGGAAAAATTGTGGCCTAGCTCGAATGTCAAATGCGTCTTTGCGCGCCTTTCGCCAACAGCAGCATCACCATCACCACCACTCCATCCCCCAAAAGCTGCCTGCTGGTGTCTCACTCCAGCCTCCAGTTCAGCGTCTACCCCTACCCTTGATACTATCGAGGTTTCCGTGTCTACGTCTAGGTTCTATAGTCGTAGATCGCAAAGTCGCAAGTCACATTCGTTTTTTGTTGCGTACAGTATCACTGCGCTTCCAATTTTGGCTCCCTAGCTCACCCACTCCGCGTCGGTCACCACCGGGAGGACGTATATCGAGGAATAGCTTTCTGTGTCGTGTATCTCAGCTCCCGCGTTCGTATCAGACATATCACTTTCCCCGCTGGGTATTTCCCCCCGGCTTGGGTGGCTTGGTGGATCACCAGTCGCAACGTCCAGTCCAGTCCCGTCCAGTCTTCTCAGGCTCTCCAGCCGCAGCGCCGTGCCGGTTGGGAGCGAGCAAGCAAGCAAGCCAGCAAGGCACCGGCAGCATTCATACTGAGACGACGACCGTAACCGACCCCGTCCCTACTGGAGCATCTTCTCCCTGCCGGTGGAAATAATGCATCCGTCCTTCCTGACCTCCGGCATTATCGATCTGCTCGAGGCCGACCAGCGCCCGTCCTTCATCGTCGCCCTAACCCCGCACCCGCCCACCATCGTCTACACGAATCCCGCTCTCGATGCAGATGCCCGCCTCCCGGACGCCATCACCACCCGCAAGCGCAACAATATCCAGCTGTGGGAATGGCTTACAGACCTGTCCGGTGCCTGCCCCAGTGGCACCGGCCAGGCAGCTGCCAACTTCTCCTTCATGAACATTTACTGGACCCGTACCATCGTTCGCCCTGACATGGTCGTTGTGGGCGCAAATGACCAACCGCCCTTCTCTGAACCACCGTCACAAAGTCGAGTCGACGAAGCCTCGCCTGTCGGAAGCACGGTCCCTCCCCCGGTGCGCCTGATTCCCGTCAAGGATGATGCGCCCGAGTCTATCCAGACGTCTGCTGCTACCACTGCTAATACCACCACCATCGCGGCTACCCTTGCAGTACCATCTTTAACATCCTCGATGAGCCTGGCACCTCCCGACTACACATCACTCAGCCGGACCAGATCTGGACCGCCAACTCTTCCTTTGGGCTCGGCCGAGTACCCACTGGCTTCCCCAGAGATGATCCAATCTCTCAAGCGTTCAACTACGGACCCGGGTTGGATTCTACCAGATATTTTGCCAGGTATGTGTCCCTGCCTCTTGTGCTGGCCCAGCTATGGCTCCATGAGTCTCCAGCTGACCTCTTGGTGATGAAGAAACACGGTCATTTCTCGAAGTGATACACAGTGTCGATTGGGCCGCAACGCCACTGGGGCCCATAAAAGACTGGCCCCCGACTTTGGAGCAGACCTTCCACCAAATACTCGCTGACAGTCGCCCCATTGCCATCTACTGGGGCACCAACTATGTGACCCTCTACAACGAGGCATTTAGTAAACTATGCGGTTCCAAACATCCGTCACTACTTGGAATGACTGTGGAAAATGCGTGGCAGGAAGCCGGCGAACAGCTGAAGGATGCCATGTCGCGTATAGCACGGAAGGAAGACCCGACGATCGAGGATGAATGGAGGTTCTTCATCGAAAGGGAACCCGAGGTGGAAGGAGGTCCTCACTGGCTCGAAGAGACATACTTGAAATGGTCGCTCGTCCCTATCCTCGAAAAGGAACGGTGCGTAGGATTTATACATCCGGTCGGGGACACAACTAGTGTGCGATTATGGGAGCGTCGCATGCAGATGCTCGTTGAGCTTGGTGAGGACCTGCCTGCCGCGCGCGATGTGAATGGTTACTGGAACAAGACACTCCAGGAACTTGCCGACGTCGATCCTTGTTACGATATACCGCTTGCGATTCTCTACAGCGTGGAGGCTTTTGAAGAGGGAAGCGCTATGAAAATCGGCAGCGATGGTCCCACAAAGCAATGCAGACTGGCCGGAGCTTTGGGAGTGCCAGAAGGCCATCCGATTGCTCAAACCGCGATCAACCTCAGCACAAACGAGCATGCTCTAGCACCAGCGCTTAGGGAGGCCGTAACAGCACACCAGCCACTTCTTCTTCAGACCAAGGACGGCACGCTTCCGCAGGAGTATCTCCGTGGTCTGCAGACGAGGGGTTTTAAAGATGATCCGTGCCGGGCTGTCGTGATCATGCCGATTCGGCCGACAAAGAAGGAAGACGCAATGGGGCTACTTCTTCTGGGTCTAAACCCAAGACGCCCTTACGACAACGACTATCGTCAATACATACTACTCTTGAGTCAAAAACTTACCACTTCTCTGGCCTCCGTGGTGCTTCTTGAGGAGGAAGCACGAAGAGGACGCAATGCGGCAGAGCAGGCTGCTTATGATCAAGCCATGCTCAAAGAAAAGCTGGCCATCCAAACAAAGGAAGCGAACGAGTCAATAAAGATGTTTGAAGCTCTTGTTGAGTTCGTTCCGGTCGGCATGTGTTTCGGCGATCCCCAAGGAAACATAACCTTTGCGAACGACGCGTGGTACAAGATGACAGGCTTCCCAGGGAAATGCCCCATCAGAAACAGTGGCTTCCTTGCCTGTGTCAAGGAAGAGGACCGCCAAAACATTGTCACTGCACACGAGAAACTGAAGACGGAGCATTACGTTGAATACGAATTCAGGGTAAAGCCAAAAAACCACACGAACGTCACTCCATCTCTAACCCGCAACTCTCCGAGCTTCGAGAAAGCAGGTCTGGATCTCGTCCCTATCGATCAGTCTAAGGAACGCCATATTTTTGCCACGGCTAAAGCAGAGCGCGCCCCGGATGGAAGCATCATACGGACCATGACATGCTTGACAGACGTTACGGCACACAAGCACGCTGCTGAAGAGGCGGTTCGACGAGCACAACAGGCTGAGAACCTCAAAAGGATGGCCGAATTCGCAACAGTTGGCATGTACGATATGGACCTTGAGGGGCGCCTTCTGGGTGCCAACAATGTTTTCTACGAAATGTGCGGATTGCCGAAAATCGATCCAACCGAGGTTACGATTAGACCGTTAGAGACGTGCGTCTGGGCAGAGGATGTGGGCTTGGTGATGAAGAAACTCAAGAAGATGGTCGCCGAGGATAAAGTCCAGAATGTGGAAGTCAGACTCCGCACAACATGGACTGCCGATGACGGTGCGGGCCACAAGATGGTTATGCCGCGATGGGTACAAGCGACGCTGATGCCTGTACGATCGGCCGAGGGTGTCATACAAACCTTCACTGGTTGTCTGAGTGACGTTTCGTTACAAAAGTGGCAGTTGGATAGGGAGAAACAACGGAAAGAGGAGGCGATCGAGTCCAAGCGCCAGCAGGAGAACTTTATCGACATGACTTCCCATGAGATGCGCAACCCCCTGAGCGCTATAATACATTGCGCAGACGCCATCACAGCCACGCTCTCGCGCGTTCAGGAGCTTGTCGGTGGCGACCATCATGGGAGCGACAGCGATGCGCGGAGCTATGTGAGCGAAGGTACTGCAGACAACCAGCCAAATCACGAGCTTCGTGCAGAGGTTTGTGAGCTGTTGGACAACGGCATCGACAGTGCAGAGACTATTGTTGGGTGTGCTCAACATCAGAAGCGCATCGTTGATGATATTCTCACAATGTCGAAGCTCGACTCCAAGCTGTTGGCTATTACGCCCATCACCGTGAACCCGGTTCAGATGGTCAAGGAAGCGCTCAAGATGTTCGAAGTCGAGGCTCGGAGAGTCGATATCAACCTAAGCATGGTTGTTGACCAGTCATATTACGATCTTGGCGTCAAATACCTGGACTTCGATCCGTCACGCCTGAAACAGGTTCTCATCAATCTACTGACCAATGCTTTAAAGTTCACCAAGACTGGTCCAACCCGCAACGTCACCGTCGGGCTAAGTGCGAGCTTGACACGCCCAACCGAGGCCACCAGTTCGGTACAGTTTATCCCGAGGTCCCAGGAGAGTTACGCCGAGGATAGCGATACAGCAAGCGTCCATGACCGTGGAGAACCCATGTTTCTCCTCTTTGAGGTCAAAGATACAGGCCAGGGTCTGACAGAAGACGAGAAGAAGAGTCTCTTCCAGCGCTTCGTCCAGGCGTCCAGTCGTACCCATATCAAGTACGGAGGCTCGGGTCTTGGATTGTTCATCAGCCGTCGGCTCACGGAACTCCAGAATGGCGCCATTGGAGTGGCCAGTCAACCGGGTGTCGGTAGCACGTTTGCTTTTTACATTGAAGCCCATCACCCCAGTGAGAGGTCTCTCCGTGATGCTGAGGCGACGGCGGTGGCAGCAAAGGCTGTCATGTCAGACTTGATGACCAAGGCTCCAAATATTCGCTCGATGCGCCCCAGTAATCCTCATAGGGGTTCGACATCGTCGCCGCGGCCAAGCCCAGTACCATCCAGTCCTGTAGTTGAGCTTGGCGGATTGGTAACACCGCCACCCCAGATTCGTGGCATCATGGTTGTTGAGGACAACCTGATCAACCAGCAGATCACGCGACGTGGTCTCACCAGTATGGGATTCACTGTTGATGTAGCAAACCATGGCCTGGAATGTCTTGATAAACTGCAGCGGACTGACCGCTATGTGAGCGACCAGGGTTCTGGCACTGCCCTGCCCATGAACGGCAGCATCAATAACAAAGGCGCCCTTCCCGCTCTGAATGGGTCCATCAGCCCATTGCCACCGCCAGTCAATGGCAGTTTCCTGAATCAAAACCAAGCACCACCAGCAACGACAACAATAGCCACACCAGCCACCAAGTTCCCCTTGTCAGTCATCCTCATGGACATCGAGATGCCCATTCAGGATGGGCTCACGTGCACGCGCAACATCCGCGAGCTGGAACGCCAGGGCAAGATCACGGGCGGGAGGTTACCAATCATAGCCGTCAGCGCCAACGCCCGCATAGAACAAATCCTCGAGGCCAAAGAGGCCGGATGCGATGACGTGCTGATTAAGCCATATCGGATGCCGGAACTGCTGGAGAAGATGCGGATCGTCATGGGAACGGTTGCTAATGCTAATGCTGCTGCTGCTGCTGCTGCTGCTGCTGCGGCTGCTGCTGCTAGTGCTGGTCCTGGTGCTGGTCAGACAGGTTTAGCTTCAAGCTCGGCTGCTTCGGGGTCAGGATCGCCAGGTGGATTCGGCGGGCTCGGCGAGCCTGTTGTTCAAAGACAAATACAGACAGGAGAGAAGGAACAGAAACAGGATACAACAACGCAAGCACAGAGAGGAAGTCAGAGCCAAAGCCAGCGGCAGCAAGGAAGCGAGGAGCATGAAAATCAGCACAAGCAGGCAGCTGGGCAGTCACAGGCACAATCACAGGCGCAGGCGCAGACACAAGCACATACGCAGACGCAGACGCCGAATCAAGGACTTTCACCAGATGGCAAGCCGGTAGAAACCCCATGGACCTCCCCCTCCCCCTCCCCAAAGCAGACAACACAAACCAAGGTGGAGTTGGTGTCGATGCAGCAGCTGAGTCCGTGACTCGGTTTTCTCAGATCATCCGTAGCCTTAGGTCGATAAAGTCTCCTATTCGGTGGGTAGGGCTCGGACGGTTGGGGATGACAGCTTGGGAATGGTTAGGCTCAAGCTTGGGCGTTTTGACTTGGGAGTTGGGAAGTTGGGAGTTGGAGATGGGCGAATGACGGAAAGCTTGAAATGTCACTGGGTGTGTAAGAGAAGGAAGGATGGGAAAATCGGTCGGCATTGTTGTTGGTGTTGTTCAAACAATTGCGGGGCCAGAGCCAACTAGAGCCATCCCGAGCCAGGAAAAGTATATTGGCAGTATAGAGGTAGATTTTAAGTCTGCTTTCTTGGTTTTGATTATGTTGCTGCGGTTGCTGTTGTCTGTTTGTTTTTCGTGGTTCCGTCATCTTCCGTAAGCGCGCGCGCATTGTGTTCCTCCTCTTTGTCGTCGTCCTCTAGCATTGCTCTGGCATTTGAATACGGGTCCTCTGGTCTCGTTCGTCCGATGGATATGGTCACAGGCGGAATCTTCCCTTGGACTCGGGATCGGATCTGTTGGAAACGGTAGATGCGATTACCCCCCGCATTTGCGAACAAAGCATACCGACCTTACCTTACTTGTTCGGACGTCGCTGGTCAGCTGCCAGCCTGATATGGAGATGTTAACCTCACATATATTGGTTGATATATGTGCCTGTTTCTTGACAGGCTGATATGGCGCATGCATGTTGTCTGGCCTGAACGTGTCTATGCAAGAATGATCGACGTCCCATGCATGGTTGGTAAGTCATACTTCCGAACTACTGAATTCTTTACATCCTCAACTCACCTCAGACCTCTCCCATAGTTCCTGAGGCACTCATTCGAGGCATTGTACCACTGTCAATCTGGAATTTCCCCACCGGTCAACTCCTGTAGTACACTAAGATTTGTGCGTACAGTAATCGCATTCATCATGGTGTATCCGTGCAAATTCCGAACTCGATGATATTGTGGACTGGTGGCTGGTGTAGCTGTCGTATCTTCTGAACACTAGTGGCTAAGCAGACTTGCTGTATATCAGTCCAAGCACCAACCGCAGTCGGACTTTGCAAATCGTGGCTTACAATCTCGCATCTACTTGCTTGCTGCTTTATCGTCACCTCGGGTTCCTGTCGTGTCAGCCAGCCACTTCAGCCACCTGCCAGGGCGAAGGGAGGACAAAGACCCGAGGGAGGTTTCACGATCTTGAAGCGGCGGGCGGGAAGAAGGGAGCATCTTCGAACCTCCGACGTCTGACTTCTGACCTCTGGACTTCGGGTTCTGATTTCAAGTGTCCAATTGAACACCACGACGTGTGACAGGCAGGCACAGGCGCAATCCTACCTCAGCCAAAAGTTTTTCAAAGCACACTGCATGCGCTTTGCTTCCCGAAACTGGCACCTTATCAATTGTCTCACTTTCATGGCACCTCGATCAAATCAGGCGACTGATGCCTCGCGACATGACATGCAGTCGGTAAAGAAACAAGCCCCTTGGGCAAAAACCGACTCTACGATAACGTTGCCGCTTGGTCATGAAAGCCAGACCTGTTGTAAACACAGCGGTGGCTTGGCAATGGGGCTAAGTGCGCGCGAGACTGCGTTCAGTAAAGGAGACGACGTCGATGCCATGTACCAACAACTCAACGGCCTCTTTCATGCCATATCCATACTTCTAAACACCTCCATCTGGCAGAGCGAGAAGCAAAGAGCAGTGGCCGTGTTTCCTTCCAGTTCAGTTGGCCAACTTCGATTGTTCCTCAGCACTGCATGGTCAATGAAGATTTCTCTGACCGGTTATAAAGATACCCTACCAACCTACCTCTACTAGTAGACAGGTAGTTTTGGCTTCGCTCACCATCGGGGCTACGTCTCATCTTGTTCTCCTGTCCTCGAAAGAATTAATTTCACAACTTTGAAAAGAACCATTATCTTTTTTTCAACTTGCCATTTTCCGATCGATTCATTCACATCATCACTAAGCTCAGTCTCACGCCCGTCAACACCAGACCATCATTGACAACATGACAGCCGACAAGCGCGGTCCCCGCATCCACCGGATGACACTGTTCAAGATTCCGGATGAGACGAATCAGAAGAGGTTGTTGGATGCGTATCATGTTGTTGCGGAGGAACAGAAGAAGGTTCGTTGATGTTTTTCACTGAGCTTGTTTTACTATCCGACCGTCCCAATCAGTTGCCATACTACTCCAGCACCTCGATTATGAGTGCCTGATCGTAGTTCGCCTCTCGGCCCATCCCGACCCGCTCCTTCCCCTTCAGTTCTCTTCTTCTTCTACACACTAAGTATTTTCAAACTCTGTTCTTCCTCGCTCGCACCTTCCTTTCCCAGCTACCTCCCCCCAATAGTCAGTAGTCCCATAACCCCCTCCCCCCCCCCCC